>NW_015112966.1:0-50866 GCF_001443285.1 Poecilia latipinna | reverse complement strand
CTGCCAGAAGGGGTAGGCGACATGAGGCTGAGAGCAGAATGACACAATTTCTGTCACGCAACAATGAGAACTGATTTTGGCTGTTTGGCCCAACCATGTAGATCCTGTAAGAAATCACTCAAGCAGAGATTGTCTCACAATATGAAGTAGACTCCAAGGTCTCACAAAGCACCTCTGGAACAGATGTGAAACGAACTACATACATCAATAAATCAATCTCCAGGAAACCCCAGTTTCAATAATAACGCCTTTTCGTTACAAATGTTCGCAAAACTTTGTCAATATCCCGCTAAAGTCGAAAAAACACAATTTTGCAATTGCGCTGTTACGACTACATAAGAAATGCAATTAAAATCATGTGATAAGTCATTAAAAAAAAATATCCTCCGACCATCTTCTTTGTATTTTCCACCTGTAGTAACATCCAGGTGTTGATCACATGACTGGTGTGATGTGAAAAACATGCTTCCACTGCCCGCTGATTGCTATATGTCCAATGTTTGCTCTGGAATGGTTCATTCTAGAGCAAAAACTTTTCTTTTATTGTAAAACATGAGTCTTTTGTGAAATTGCCGTGTTTCCATCAAGCAGATTCATTTTTGTAAGTCCAATTTGTACAATTACTTAGTCTCTGGAAATGCATTTAGCAAGAGCGATTATCCTCAAAGTGAGTAAAATCGGTAACCTTCCAGGTTGTAGCCAGTGGGATGGACTCGGACTGCTTTGATTCAACCCAGAAGGTGAATGTCATCCATCACCTGGATGGAGGACGTCCAGGTGATGGATGTCCTCCATCAGTTTGTTACCTAAAGCACAAGAGCCCTTGGATTATGCCTGACAGCAAGTCGACCTCTGAGTGTTTTTAACAAATCAAATTGGGATTCAGTGGTATGACCGTAAACATGTCATTCAAGCCTTTCAGTGTGGCTCAGTTAAAACGCCCCAACACAGAAAAGCGGGTCCACATTCTCCATTGTGATACCAGTGACAACAAATGCTTAATAGTAGTTGTTGCTGTTGCTATGGGTAACACAACCAGTTATGATGATGGGGCTATCACAGTTTCACCTCAGTACAGGGAGAAGTAAAGTTTTTTTTCGTCATTTAAAAATACTACTATTTACCAGTTGTAATCTTTGTCTGATTATAAAAATTGGTTTAATGATGCAAAAAAAAAAAAAAAGCAAAAGCAGAAGGAAATCTGTAATAGGGCAAATGCTTTTTCACAGCACAGAAAATTGCAAACAGCTTGTCGTATCACTGCAGTATTTATGACATTCGGACCAGAAACTCAGTTCAGGTTCAGTTCAGGCTGAATTTCTTCTAAGTGAAAACAGAACATGGTGGGACAGACTTTTTTTTTTTTTTCTGCTGCATTTTTTTGTAATGAGCTTCAAAACATCATAAATCTTCAGGCACTTTGGTTCTCTGTATGTTTTCAAAGCTTAATTGATCTTCAGGAAACTTGTACTGTAATGGTTTTGTTTTGGCTTTTATTGGTAATGAATTGTGTTGGATTTAGCTAGCATGGGTTCGAACAATAAACCTGCGCCTAATTTGTATTACGTTTTGACTTCCAGAACTACATAGTTGTCTTTTTCTTCTTTTAACAACTTTGATTAGGATTAATGCGTGTGCCGCCATCAAAACCAGGATTCCTTGGATGATGTATCTCAACGAGAGCTTCCCGGTTGACTAACGGCTTTATTATTATCCTGATCAAAATGACCACAGGTCAGGGTTGGCTAATGGAGCAGTAAATTGAGAGCTTTGCCGTTCAGCTCAACTCATTCTTCAGCAAAATGGCTGCAGATGAAGTCTTAACCCATCTATCCATCTCTGATGCTCCATCCTACCGTCGACCAAGTAACATCACACCCCGGTTAGCAGGGTTGGCAAAGTCAGAGAAGTCAGGATTTCAAATGGTGATGCCCAACAAAACGTTAGCTATGTTTCCAATGACCACATAATTACAAATTTTTTTATTTTGAAAATAAATTTGCTTAATGGAAACACATGAACTTTGAAAAAAAAAAAAAAAACCTCATGTTTTTCGATAAAGGGGTTTTTACGCCAGGATGAGGTGGTTTTCCAGCTGTATCGCAATTACTGTATTTTGCAAAACTGCAATGGAAAGACTTTTTTTTACATCACATGAGTCACATGATCAACAACCGGATGTTATTATTGGCAGAAAAGACAAAGGAAGTGGTAGGAGGATGCTGGGGAGGCATGTTTTTTGATTACTTATTCCGTGAACAAATCTATTCACGTGTGACTTTAATTGTTTCTTTTTTTAATTGAAACACTGCAATTGGAAAATTATATATAATTTTTATTCAACTTGAATATTTCCCATCTCAAACTGATCTGCCCGTTCTCATCTGACATCAACATGTTCTTTTCCTCCAAACACCTGCTGCTCACTGGACATTTCCTCTTCTTCAACGCTTTCTCTGTAAACTTGAGAAACTGTTGTCCGTTAGCTGCTGAAATCCTCAGAGGAGCCTCTCTGGCACCAACAAACATCAAATATAATATTTACTATTACATTGCGTGTTAATACAATAATGAAAACTGTCTTAGCACGACCGCATACGCTAATAATTTTCTTCATACGATTTTAGGTGTGCAACCAATCAGAGGCAAGGAACATAAATGGCTAGAGTGGCTCTGTGGGTGGAGTTGTTGTCTTACAACTGGAAGGTTGTAGGTTTGACTCCCAAGTAACCAATCTGCATGTGTGTAATCCAACATGTGAGCTTTAGAATAAAGAGCTTTGGGTGGTCAAAATGACTGGAAAAGCGCTATATACGTAACATCAGCCATTTACCGTTCAAATGGTGCTCTAGCTTTGCAAACGTCTGGTGATAGGATGATTGAGGTAGTTTCAAGTGTTTTGACATGGAAACCTGAGTAAAGGAGCTTATGCACTTTCCGGCTTGTCTATATTTGGGCATACGCAAATAAACCAGAGTCCTTTATCAATCCCGGCATCGGCTTCAGTTCAAATTCCTAAAACCACTTTCAAACTTCACAAAACGACAAATGTAGGCGGGACATTGATTCATGGCTTCTCATTATAATCATTAAGGATATTTTCTTTCAGCAGGAATAAATGTTTACACTGTTAATCTTTAGGGGACGGGGAGAAATCATCGGAAGTTTACACTGGAGCGGATTATCAAATGCAGTTCAAGATTTTCCAAATAGCGTAATTTGCGCAATGAATCCCGTGGGAGTCGGGACGTAACGGGACACCTGCAGCATCTCTTGATGACGATTCAGATGCTTTCTGCTCTGCTGGCGTGAGAACGTTGGAGAACGCAGGCAGGACTGAACGGGCTTCACTTAAACGCATCTCCATTACGTTTAAGAGTGGCGATACGAACACCGGAGTCGGCCCGAATCGTGGATGTTGCTGTTATCATCTGAAACAGGGAAGTGGTGATCCTAATGGGAGCGTGAGTTTCCGGGCAGTCTGGCAGAGATAAGGCCGACGTTTCCCCTCTGGGAGCCATCAGTCTGCGGCCGCTGAGGCCCGGCAGAGAGCTGCGGCTTCCTTGTTGACGTGCCGCTCGGCGGCCCACTCAAATATCCCCCCGGTGATGAATTATATCCAGGAACATCTCCGCTCTGCCAGACAGTTTCTGGCTCTTCCAGGGGACTCTGAGTGTGAGGCTGGGACATTTTAAAAGCTGACAGGACGAAACATGAAGACCAAGAATAGTTGTCCTCCTTCATTCCGAAGAAATGTTTTGTCTCTGTCAGACCTGAGTCACTGCGAGGCGAAGCTGTTGACATGCTGCAGGAACCTCGTGTGCTTTTGGAGATCGTTGATATATAATTTTTAATGTGTTCAAACATATTTGTGGCCTACACATCGTCACCTTCCTAAAATAATGGCCTGGGTTATTTTTATTGCCAAGTTTGTTTGTTTTTTTCCCCCCAAATCATCTTTTGGCAAAAAAAAAAAAAAAAAAAAAGGCTTAGGCCTTTTTTTTAGGAAGGGGATGAGGTGTAGTTTTTAAATGGGAAGGTGCCATGGATTGATCTGAGTGCACAGATCATCCTGTTCCTCCTGATGCTGTAGTGAGGACCAGCCTGGACATTCACACTTCGCCGGATTGTTGTTGCTGTGGTTTCTCCTGGATTTAACTTTGGTTCTGTATAGTGATTGTGGCTTCTGATCTCCTTCTAATTGGACAGCACACTTATGGCCAATGTGAATCTTGTGGCAAATTAGAAACAGTGCATCATGTTCTTATGGAACATGATGCACTGTACATAGGAGAACCCTCTTCTCATGGATGTTCAATCTGGGATTTAATTTAGTGTCAATTAAGACTAGTGCTATCAATCGATTAAAAAAAAAATTAACCACAAGTTAGAAATTGGATTCTTCCTCTCATCTTTTCTCTCTCGCCAACAATTGTACCACCATATCTGCCTCCTGAATCAGACATCATCTTATATCCTTAGAAAAAGACAAGTTTGCCTCTGTCACTTGCTTTACTGTCTGTGGTTTTGAAGAGATTCCAGCAGAGTGAATCACAGCTTATCAGATGGAGGAATACAACCAACAGCTTAAGAACATCTGATCTAATGCAGCAACACAACTTTGTTCGGCTAAAAAAAAGTTATCCAAAAGTCTGTTATCTCAAATCTGCTCACGAAAGTGTCAAGTCGTACTATAGAGGACATTTGGGTTTTAGCAGATTCACTGCAAAAACTCAAGTATATCTGGTCTGGTTTCTAATGCAAATATCTTAGAACACTTGAAATGAGACAAAATTAACTAATGAGTAACATTTCAGCAAGATATAAGTGCTTGTTTAAAGTGAACAATTCCTTAGTATGAATTAAAAAGTACTAGTTCCATTGGCAGATTATTTCACTTTTAGCATGGGGAAATATCAGTCAGTGATGATCAGTGGAACTTGTACTTTTTAAAATCAGTATTAAGGAATTATATGCTCAAAAGAAGCTTCTATATCTAGCTGAGAATCTGCGTGTGTGTAATACATAGTCTTAAGAGTGCATTTTTATGAGTTTTTTGTGTGTGTGTAGTTTCGGGAACTGACGGTCTGACGGGAAAACCCCCCTGTTTCCCAGCTGTCTGATCATGGCCAGCATCCACACATGGAACTAGATCTTGTAAACCTTATCAATGGATTTGTGAGCAAACGAAATCCCAAAAAGCCCCAATTCTCGGCCAGACAAGACTTCAAGGATACAGTAAACTATGAAACTAGATCCATGTCAGATTTCATTGTGTGTTCCAACAGGCCCTGGCCTGGAACAGGTTCAGAGTGAGCCGAGCAGCTCCAAGACATCATTTCTGCCACTGGCTTCATCTGGGGACACATTAAAGTCAAACTTTAATACATATTGCAAAAAAAAAAAAAAAAAGCATTGATTCTTCTGTTCCCCTGCTGCAGGAATGTCCAGTAGACACTGTTTTCTCTGCCCTACCTATGTTACTGTCCTTTTCACTGTTGTTCACTGCTTTTCCCAAGAAGTTGACATTTAAGGTTTCCGTTTAGATCTTTAAAAAAAACTCCTGGTGTTTCCTTATGTTTTCGTACTCGCTGTGCCTTCATCCCGCGTTGTTTAGTTTTAGTGTAACTCTAGGCTAACAATAGATTCGGTTTGGACGCTCATGTGGCACCATGTGGGGTCAAAAGATATGAATCTCTGTCCAAAGAGATGGATGTTTCCTGTTTTTTTGCTCCCACTTAGTCTCTCTGAAGATACGAAAAGAACATTGTGGAGGAAATACGAAAGCATTAGGACGCATGACATGCGATAGGATTCAAAAATGGTTTGTTAGGTAATTGTCAGCGCGTGCGCCCCAAGGCGCAGACAGCTGCTCAAATGGTGCATGTCAGAAGATTGAGTGATTAGAGCAGATCGTTTAGAGGACTTGAAATGATGATAACATGGAACATTGGCACAAGAACAGCAAAAAAAAACAAAACAAAAAAACTGAAGGATCACAATCAGGAGCTTAAATACTGATGCAGGGTAGTAAAATGTGACAGGAGAATCAGATGAGCTAATCAGGGAATGTGGCTCAGTTGTGGCCAGGAGAAAGCAGGAGAACCGAGGGAGGGAGACTAATTAACACAAGCTGTGTTTCCATTGACCATATCATTGTGCAATCTGACATTTTGAAAATAAATTTGCTTTATGGAAACACGGCAACTTTGAAAAAAACTTTTGTTTTGGTGCTAGAAGAAGTGGAGTTTGTTCGGCCATTTCGAGATTAGTTTACTTCACAAAAATTGCAATAAAATGGACTTTATTCACATCACGAGTCACCTGACAAACAACCAGATGTTGCCACTGGCACAACCCAAGAAGAAGAAGACGACAGGAAGTAGTTAACAGCATCATGGCAATGTGAAATTGAGTTTTTTCGACATTTGCGGAATGTTGACAAAGTTTTATGCACATTTGTAGTGGAAATGTAGCTGCTAAACTAAGACTCAACGATCAGGAAAACAAAATAGGAAAAAGAAAAACGGAAAATAGGGAAATCAATTCAAATGTACGAGGAACAGAACACAGTAATGAACTAAAAAGAAACGATAAGCACAGAGAATATGGCAAGACCTAAATATCCCATAAGAAAGTAATCAGACACAATCAAAACCCAAACAACCAAAGAATGTGACGGCAATCTTCCCGTCCCTCAGATGGATTAGATGGATTTATTTTAATGTTTTCAAGGACTACATTCTGTTATCCCACTACAGAAGTCGACAGTTTGAGTTTAAAGTCCTTTTTGTCCCATTTAACGTTACATTTTTTCCATATTTGCATAGTGTTTGGAAATAAGATGATTACCAACAATTTGAATGAAATATTTTACTGTGGCCACAGTGAAAATCATAAATGGAAAATTGGACTTGTCTTCTCTCTTGTGGTGTTTTCCATTTTTCTCATTTGAAGGGGGGATCCATTTAGGATTTTTCATGGTGGGAATTTATGATGCTTTGCAAGTTTTCAGACACAATGTCTTTGAAGATCATCGTCGTCAAGCGCTTCGCTTTTTTTTTCTTTTCTTTTTTCCGTTTTTGCACTTCGACCCCACAGCTGTGAGAAGTTTCTGTCGAGTTTTAGAGTTCATCATTGCATAAAAACAGTCTGGTGGAAGTTCCCAGTGATATTCTCATGCAGTCAGATAACAGATCTCACTGCTGGATTTAGAACAGAATCAAACTGTGCAAACAAAAACTGTGAACACTTAATTAGTTTGTCGGGAGCAATGATGGTTCTGAAATCTGCTGGAAGGAAGGAAATAGTCATGATAGCATTTAAAAGGATATTGGATATGTTATATTGGTTACAAGAAATGACAAAAAATGATTTGGACAAAAAAAATAAATCACTTTTGGCACAAAATGACTTGGTGCCTTTATTTTAGGAAGGTGACGATATGAAAGTTTTGACAAAATACGATAAATGAAATGAGAATCTATAGATTCAAAACAATCCGCCATTTAGGAAACGTTTCTCCTAAGTGGCATTTTGCAGAAGACTAAATCTGAACGTATTCTGCTATAGTTGGATTTTAATACGATTCTTCCTGTGTTGCAGTGAGTCATAACTGGAGTGATGAATTGAACTGAACTGAGCAGCACTTCCTTAATCCCCTTGAGTCATCTCAAGTGCTCTTCTGTTGTGAACTGGATCTGTGTAAATAAGCTGAACTGAATTGCAGTTTATCCAAAGTTCTGTGGCGTCAGTATGCGAAGATCTTTTACCGTCGGTTTGACTTTGGGGATTTGCTTTTAGCCTTTTAGGAAGATTTCAATCGGAAACAACAGATGTGTGTATTCAGTGCAGCTCTCTTCAGGGCGAGGCCGGACAAGCGGGAGCTAAAACGGTCACACTCCTCCACAGCTTCTGTCCATTTTTAGCTCTTTGCCATTGTGAGGACGAACTCGACTTCAGTCAGTTTAAAGTCTTTCTGGGAATGAGATGGAAAATCTTTGTCTCCTGCGAAGCGTGTTGATAAGCGATGTGAGGATGTAACTTATTCTGCCACACTTTGATGAACATCAAAGCTGGAACTCGTCTTCCGATGAACTTCGAGAATATGTTTTGACTTTTATCTGAAATTGTGACCTAGATTTTTTCTTTTTTTACTTAAACTGTTTATAAATTGCGTTGGCCAGCTGTGAACCGTCGACCCTGCTGAATCAGGGCCGCAATGGGTTGGACTGCAGGAAGGAGAAGCTGCTCTCCTCAGGGACTGAGCTGCTGATCCTGGTGCTTAGAGTGAAAAAATTACTCAGTATCCACATAAAAGTTGCAATTATTTCACTAGATCGTGGATTATCATCAATGTATTGATTGATGGATGGTGCAAATCTTGGATGTGATGAATCAGTGACTTAAATTTAGTCCATCTTGGTTCTCTGAGTCCCTCCCCTTGGTGTCATGGTGAGTTTTACCTCCATGAATGAAAACAGTGTGAACTGAACAGATGTTCCCGGGTTCAACGCTGTCCAAATAAACACGCTGTCCAAATAAACACCATAAGAAAGAACATTCAGCTCCCTGGATGCTTATAGAGCTATGGTGGATTTTTTTTTCACTTAGATTTTCAACCCACATATAACATGTTTTGACAGAAAATATCAGGCCGTCTTTGGCCTGATAGTTTAATAATTAAAAGAATGTGAAAGCATCTGCTGCAGGGGACATCAAACATGCGGTTCTCTTCTGGCCAGATGTGATTTTCCACGTTTTGTTCAATAGTAAGACCACAAAGTAGCAAATAATTAAAGTCGAAGGAAAACTTAAAACGTGTAAAGAAAAATCTAAAACATTCTACATGCATTTATATTCATCCCCCATTACTTTGAATGCCCTAAATCAAGACTAATACACACAATAGTAGTGGCAGCATCACACAAAATACGGAGAAAATCCTGGAAGTAACTATTGAAGGATACAAAAGATTTGAGCCTGGGATGAAAGTTCACCTTTAAGATTAAAGAATGTCTCTGTGTTAGCATGGTCCAGTCAAAGTTCGACTGAGATTCTGATGTATTTCGTAGCAGCTTCTTAATGAGGTTCTATCCCAGGGATCTGCAACGGTAATCGCCACAATGAATGTTTGTATTGTGTCTCCACCTACTGGACAAAGTCATTTATTATTTGAAGGATTTGCAGATACATATGACGGTGTGTTAGGGTCGTTGTAGATGGAACAAAAAGGTACATTTCTGCCTCAAACTCAGGAATTTTCTACAGAAAACAAGAACATTTCTAAGCTCCAAAATTTTGAGATTGCTCTAAAAGATTTTGAATTTTTTGGTGGAAATGAACTCTTTAATGTATCTTCAATGACCCTCAATACACTGGTAATACAGGTAATACTCCCTCAAACGCTTGAACTGACTTTTTACTTGACAATCAGCCCTAAAATATAAATCTTTCATTTATTTTCTATTTTTCTTTCCACTCAACTTTACATGAAAATCAAACTTTTGTAGCAGCTTTTGTGACTTACCTGTCACAAAATCAACCGTCCTGATTGATGTGAACCATGATGCAACATTTCTGTTCGTAACTTTCACGCTTTCAGAAAAACCAAATTTTAGATTTTCAGTGTCTGTAAGCTACAATCATCCAAATAAATGTTTTAAATATGCAGCTTTGTCTGTGATAAATCTATGCAAGTTTGTTAATGATAAAAGAACTTCAATGATTTTCTCATTTATTAGGATGGCAGTAATCCATTCGTTGATATCAATGATTGTTATGCATCTCCCCCTAGTGGAGAAAATTTGTTCTGTCCAAAGGGTTTACATTAACCCCTCGATGGACTGGTGACCTGTCAATCAATGTCACCCTGACCCTGCAAAGTGGAGCACAGACACGGACAGGTTTGCTCATTAACATTTGCCATAACATATCCCAGTAAAATGTGTAAGGCTCCATTCCCCCCAAAAAGGAAATGGCGAGGTCTGAAATTGAAATCACATTTATTGTTTTTTTTCTGGAGTTGATTCACCTAAAACATTACCCTTTGTGTACAGTACTGTTTGTTCCTCAGCTGCTATTGTAACACTCAGACATTAAACATACACACACTCGCACACAGAACAGCAAGTCGCACCCGCCGAGGCTCCACCAGGTACACACTGGGCCTTCTCATACTCGGAGGAAGGAGGATCCTACATCAATTGGCAAAGCGGTCCCCCTGTTTAAGTGTTCTGTGAACATCGAATGAGCATCAGTGGCCACCATTCCCACCAGCACCAAGTTTCAGCTTGGAGAAACTAACATAACATATTAAAAATAATAATAATAAAAAAAATACCCCAAGAGTCACCTCCGCAGGACTGCAAGTACAGAAACACACAGATCAATAAAAATACAAAGCATCAAATGTTGAAATCAAATCACAAGAAATGAATTTAAGATCACTTATTGTTTAACTACTTTGCTAACAGAAATGCTAACAGCTCTATTAGCACCAGCAGTTTCTTTAAGTATATGTAGTTATATAGGTATGTATATAGTCCATAAAAGGGTTGAGGAATCATTTGGATCGAACAGTCATTGTTTTAAGCATGGGGAGGGGGGTGGGACACTGGAACAGACCATAAAATGTCAACAACCTACGTAGTATGTCTCTTCACTTCTGAAACACGGTGACCTAAAACGAACAAAGATGAGACTGGATCTCAGAATTATGGCCTCGGGATCCAGAGGTTTCTTGATGTGGACTGGCGGATCTCAAGAGCCCCGCCCCCTTTTCAACTCCTGTTTGGTTTGCAACTGGAATAAATAGAGCTCTACAGTAACAACGGTTTCAGTCCCATGAAGTCTTTTAAGGAAGTAGGATTATTCCGAACGCCGCTCCAGTCCGTCGTTGTCTGTTGCGCGTGTGCTAGCTCTCCACCGTCGGGTCCAATGTAAACAGCTTTTACAGAGGCAAGACATGGAAGTAAACAGGCTCTTTGGCACATCCTTCACAACCATGGATGCATTTCAAGTCCTGACTGGACTCTACGACAAGACAGGCTCACACACGAGTCCGTTTTATCTAAGGAGGCGTCTTTTATTCAAGCAACTAGACTTGAATTTTTTTCTTTCTTAAAAAAAAAAAAAAGGACACATTTGTAGTGAATGTACAAAAATGTACAAACGAACACAGGCGCACACTGGTGACCTACTTTTTTTTATGAAATGATACTTTCGGCTTTAAACAGAATGAAACTTCCCACATTCAGATGCTAAATAAAAAATAAATAATTTGGGTTATGTAAAAAAAAAAAGGCAGGAAGAACATGGCAACACTGAATGGACGAACTGAAATGAGTAGCCGAGGGCGCTGACCTAAGTCGTCAAAGGTCAAGGCTGGAAAAACATCAGTCGGGACAGCAGGCGACTCTGCTATGGAGCTGTAACATGAAGACAGGCACAAACATCAGTAGAATCATAAAAGGGAGCAAAGGTTTGGGGATTCATGTGTTTCACGGGGCCTTCCAAAAGTATTCATACCCCTTGAACTTATTTTGCTTTTATATTTTTCCATAACCAAGTCAATGTAGTTTGTTTAGATTCTATGTTAACACAAAGTACTGCTTGATTGTGAAGTTGCAGAAAAGTGATATGTGCTTTAATCATTTTAAAGAAAGAATAATATTAAAAGAAAAAAAATGCTGCACATTTGCATTCAGCCCCTCAAAATTCGTAGGTTTTAGACGCACCTTATGCCGTAAGTCTTTTGTCGGTACCAAAACATTTTCAGTAAATCTTTAATGTTTTACATTAGATGGAAAACATCTTTTAAAAAAAATTCTTTCATCTTGATGCAGATTTTCAACTGGACTTTGATCTAAGTTTGGAACATTCCTTGGTCTACAGTAATTTTTAGACTATAAGCCGCTACTTTTTTCAGAAGTTTGGAACGTTACGATGCAGCTAACAAGCAAACCTTTTACCAACAGATTTTGAAAGATTGGTCAAGCTCAGCAAATCTGCCTCAAGATGAATGTGAAATTGGTAGGAGTTAAGTGTTATAGTGCACATGAGAAGGATGAAGATAGCGATCAATGGTTTTTACTGGTAGGCTACTATATATATATATATATATATATATATATATATATATATATATATATATATATATATATATATATATATATATATGTGTGTGTGTGTGTGTGTGTGTGTGTGTCTTTTTAAGCAGCCATTTTACTGGCACTGTTCAGAAAAAGCATTCACTGTACACATTTGTGTATGCTACCAGTATGTATTTGATTAAAACTTTTTTTTTAAAATTGTTTAAATATCTCATGTTACAATTCAGTTTCAAAAATACTTCATGGATCTCAAAGGGATATTAAACGTAACTCATTAATTCAGATTCTGCAAAGAGTTATTATAGACAGTGATGGTCTCCTATGACTTATAGATAAGTGCTCCCTACATATGTACACTTTTGTTTTTCTTTTCAAAGTTAGTGTGTCTTATATTTAGTCACACTTAATAGTCCGCAAATTACGGTATGTCATTTGTCCTAACTGGCATAGAAAGTACTCCTGGATCCGTGTTTCTGTTTTTTGTTTGTGAGCGTGTCTTGTCTTTTCAAAGTTGGACACACTGAGCCTGGTTCTAAAGCAGCTTAATCCTGTTAAAGGTTTTTTTTTTCCTTTCTACTTTCACCACATGCATGCTCAATAAGAGAAATTACTGAAAAGTTAAATTGACTTGAATTGAAATGAGAGTTGTTAGCATTGGTGTTATTTGCAGAAAATTAAGGTTAATTTTCTTTTCACTTCACATTCATGCACTATCTTGTGTAGGCCTATCACATACAATCCCAATAAAATGCATTAAAGTTTATGACAAAAATCAAAACGTTCTAAAGGTGTGCATACTTTTGGAAATGACTGCATGTCTGTGTATTAATGTGTATATGAAGTCGCTACATTCAAGCTAAATATATGTAGACTTTTGGGAACAGTAATACAACGAAAAGGTTAATCTGAGTGATTGTTCCTTAGTTATGTGCTTCTACATGTTGTTCCAAAATTTCATTTTAACACATGTATATTGTTTCATTAAGTGCAGGATAACAATGTCAAATTTAAAAGTGCCTTTTTAACACCAAGTGTTTTACCACACAGCTAAAAGTCTCAGCGGTGAGACGAGCATGATTAGAAATTCAGTCAGGAACTTTTAAGAAAAAACAAAAAGGCTTGCCATCATCTCACAAGTCTTGCTCATGTGAGGATGGGGGGTTGAGCTGTAGTAGACAGGGCAGTAAAAGTGTGATAAAGGGTTCATGTTAGCCTCTCAGTGTCCCATTGATTGGGAAAGGTACAGTAATATCTGAACATTCAGTATAAACAAGGCAAACACAAAGTAGTATTTGATCTCTCCTCATGACCTCGGACAGTTCCCATTATCACCCATCCCTTATCCCACAGTGGAGCCGGGAAAGCTTCGTTCCCATGGCAACAGGACTTAGGAACAGTCTAGAGATGCTTCAAATGTGCTTGGGGGGCTTCAAAAGGGCTCTTAAGATGGAGAAAGCTCCTCTCTCTTACTACAGTTTCTGGAGGTTCCAGGAAGGAAAAAGTGGTGGACGAACAAAACAAGCGGTGGAGCTGCAGCAGCGACGCGTGAGGAGCTTGGGCTCACACCATCTGTGTGGGGAGAGGAATGGGAGTCGGGATTATGGCGGGCTGCTCCTCTGAGACCTGTGTGATCTCTTTGGCAGTTACGGTGGGAGCAAACTCCGCCACGGGCGTGGGGGAGCGGCTGTTGGGGGCCGTGGAGCGGGTCGGGGTGGAGGCAGTTCTTGAACTGGGGTCGGAGGCATGGACAGGGGTCGAGTTGTCGGCTGGGTTGTGGCCGTCGGCGGTGGCTGCTTTTAGGGCGGCAGGCTTGTTGTAGTTCATCTTGAAGATGTGCTGCTGGAGGTGTCTGATCCAGTCCTCCTGCACCGACAGCGGGCCGTGGAACTCCACCTCGCAGAACCTGAATAACACACACAAAAACAGAAAAAACTGCTGAATATAACCACGATATAATAGAAGCAGTTGTTGGAGTAAAAGAAATAAGGACATTGCAGCAAGCAGTTGATGTTGTCAGGCCACTTTCTCCCTTAGGAGAAGTTAAATACTTTAAGTTTTTTTTTTTTTGACTGCAGTTACATCAGAACCTAAGCACTTTTTGTGTTGCCTGAGAATCCCAAAAGGTTTACAAAATACTTCACACTGCATCAGCGGCTAAAGTAGAGGAAAGCTTTAGAGGCAGAGGAGGAAGGAACTGCAGTTTGAGGATTAAAGGCGCTATTTAAAACTCAGCCACACAGTTCTTTATCTGATAGTCTCAACATTACCAACATTAAGAATGATTTCACATCAAATGCTTTTTACTCCACTTTAATCTAATTCTAGTTTGTTGGCCTACAAAATCCAGTTCGATTGGGGAGGAGGGAATGCGATAAATCAAACCATGAAGAGGACCAAACAAAGTGAACTCAGTTAGAATGCAAATGTGAAAACCAAGTGGACCAAAGACGACTTCAAAAGCAGTAAGTGTACTAAAGTGCTGGGCATTCGGGTAATTACAACTAAAAGCAAAGCGAGAGAAAAGCGAAACGTTAGCACTAGTCTTTTGCCAGAGAAAGACACCAGTTGAAAATGCAACAAATGTTGCAATTTTGGTCCCCAGTCGAACGAAGTACCAGACTATCAGGTGTGAAAACAGCCTTAGTGCCCTGAGTGTCTTCTTTCTTTCATGGATACAACTGAGCTCATAGGTTTTCCTTACCGGCACTTCAGGGTGTAGAACTTGCCCACCAGTTTGACCAGTGGGTAGGAAGGTGGCTTGGGTACCAGGGAGGGGACGGTTCCTGTGCGTGGGGGCTTTGGAGAGCCACTGTCCCTGTCGGCTCCGTCTGGGCAGGATGGGTGCTTCAAAGGTCGACGCTCGAAACCTTAGAGCAAGAAAACGCAGCAAAATCATCTTAATCACTTTTTAAGATGGAGGAGGACTCCAGTTTTGAAACTTGTTGAAGTTACTAAGAGGTAGCAGGACAATGTATAACACATTTTTGGTTTGCATGTTCTGCCAGTAAGATTTCCATTATTTATGCATTTATTTTCAGTACACATTAGGTTTGGGCAAAATTAAAGCTCCCCAAATACAAATACTGATCTAGAAAAACATTCCCCTTGGTAGAATGCTTCTTTAGGGCACCTGTCACACAAAGAAGTGTGATTTGTACCATTAAACTACAAACAGTAATGTCATTTAATCATATTTATTTACATTTATTGATTTTAATTGACGCTGTCCTTGAAAAAACTGGAGAAAACAGTAAAATGCAACACTGCAACACAAAGGATGCTCTGATTATCTGTATGGCTCTTAAGATAATTTTAAGAGATTATGCTGTGTGTGTTAAGAGGGATCTGGTCCACTTGGAAGGACGACAAGACCACGTCAATCTAACATCGGGGACATTCAACATGTTGGATTGTCTTGGCTCGATATCGCAGCATGTGAGGCAATCAACCCAGCCTGTTTAATGTGACATTCAGCCAATCAGAAAGTGACGTGACAGAAACACGGTTGGTGAATCCAAAACACACAGAAGACAAAACAACTATCATGACGGACCAGAAGTAACAGTCTACAAACTATCGCCGTTACGTCTTTGCAGTCGGCTAAAGTGGTTCATGTGTGGTGTGAAGTTCATAAAACTGGTCAAATATGAACGAATAGCGGTTTTTGCATTTGGAAATTTCTCTAAATGAAATACCCAACATCTTTTCAACTTCATATACTTTGGCAGCACACAAAAAAACTGCTTTGATCTAAAAAATGACTTAAGCACACAACTATTATTTTGAAAAGCTACAACTGTAGGCCTGCAATCAATACATCAATTAATGAAATGATCGATCAAAACAAGCTCAATGATTTCCATTTGAATAATTTATTGTTTTTCTCCTTTCTCTCTTTCTACCAAAACTGGATCACGAAAGTCTTCAATCTGGTGCAACCAGCCATTTTTATTAAGGACAAATGTGTTTACAGAGACTTCAGAATTTGATTTGTTGTTTCTGTTGTTTTGTTGGTTTAATTAAGACATTTCAAATGTTTCAGTGTTAAATGTTCATTAGAATTTAAAGTTCATTGATAGTTGATAATATGTTCTTGCATTATTATGCCTTTGCCATTATATTACTTGAAAATGGTCTAAAAAGAACAATATTATCATTTGTCACATTAACTTCTGGGATAATTTATCATCCAGCAAAATTTGTTATCGTGACAGACCCAGTTTTGAAACTTGTTAAAGTTACTTCATCATGTAGACCTACATGCAGGTGAATATTTCAGGTTTGTGCAAGTGTTGTGTTTCCATGCGTACCTCTTGGCAGACGGACATTCAGCTCGCTGCGGGCCACCTGTGCTTGAAGGCTGCTGCCGAGGCGTGAGAAGGTGGGGCTGCTTCCGCCAGCCCTGGCCGGAGCCGCCCGCAAGGCGGCCCCCGATTCCTTGTCGGCGGCCTCGGAGGAGCCCTGCCGGAGTTCTTGGCTCCGTGGCCGAGCCAGGCTAGAAGCCAGGGAAGAAGACCACTGAGAGGAAGAGGAGGACGAGGAGGAGTGGGCCTTCTGCGATGAGATTGGGAGGACATGATCAGAATCCACAGACGAGGTGAGAGGTGAGCTCGTCTTCTGGAACACGGAAAAATAAGTGATCTATCAGCAGCGCTTTAAGGAAAACTATACTGTCACTGCCTAAAGACGATGTTCTCAATATATTTTATAACATACATGAACTCTGAATATGATCAACATAAAACTAGGAACCAACAATTGAGTTTATCATTGCCAGAAAAAAAATGAGCAGCCAAGAATCTGATCTGAATATCTAGTCTTAACAAAACGAGACCAGATGGTCATGCTGTTATTTAAGATCCCTTTAATGTCTCCAAAATATGTTCAAATGTAAAAAAAAAAAAAAAAAAAAAATATATATATATATATATATATATATATATATATATATATATATATATATATTCATGATCAGCAGCAGCAAGTGACTTTTAGGTTAAGACATGTTGTTTCTTATTATTTTTACATTTATTTATGGAAGGTTATGGTGTGTCTGGATGCCTTATGTTGGGTTAGATTTGTTCAAGTGAAAGTAATAGGATAAAGCAGAGAAAATAAAGATTATATGCATATATTTTTCTCAGTAAATATATATTGACATGAAATTCCCATCTATTTCAGCAGTGTCACTTACATTACACCAAGCATTAAGTTATGTGTAATAAACTGTCATAAAAGACATTAAAACCATATAGAAAGAACCTGAAATATGAGTATTTAGAAAGCAGTGCTGCCTGCTATCTGTGCTAATTAACAGACTGGTTTAGTAACAGGTTGTTTCTCACGCAAGACACACAAGTAGAAGCAATGAGCTTTCTCCGTACCTTTGCAACTTCACTGTTGCACAATGTACTGATGGGATTGGTTACAGACATTATTTCTAAACTTCTGAATGTTCCAGCGAGCGCCGTTGGGGCCACAATAAGGAAGTGGTAAGAACATAATTTCATCATAACCCCCATCAAGTCCAGGTGACAGAGGAGTCAAAGAAATCATCAGGAGTGTTTCTAGAGCCAATTACAACTCAAGAGGGCCTGACGTATCAAACCTGTAGAAAATCTGTCGATTTGGAGATTTAATTTAGAAAGGAGTGTAGGATAAGGTCAGTGTGGCCTTGTGGAGAAAATCAAGCTGTGTCCCAGAATTATTAGTCCTACACTTGTGCAAAAAAAAAAAAAATATGTTTTTGGCCGTGTCATATTTCATGCACCTAAATATATCTATGCTTGTCTACTTATTTGATAGAAAATTAAAAAAAAATGTAGCCAGGTGAGGCAGAGTTAAGTGATGAATATGACCACGGGATTTAAAACAATGTTGGTGTATGAATCTGGACAGTGTGTGGGATTAATTGCTAACTGTTTCCAGAGATTATTAAATACAGCCAAATCACGTCCATTTAAAGAGTCTCCAGCTGTGGATCTCTTGCATGTAGTTACGAACTCAAGGAGGGGTTTTCATACTCAAATCAACACAATTTGGAAATTGATGAGATCAGGAACAGCTACATACACAGGAACATAAATAGTGCGCTCAACTGTAGTTGCTTTTGTGAACATTTACAGCGCAAGACTCCACTGCTGAAGAAAAACATTTGGAAAACACTTAAGAGGCACTGGGATTAAATAAAGCTCAGTGAGTGTGTCCAATACTCAACTTTAAATATTTCACTCTATTACAGAGAGTTTAGTTCATGAACTTTTCCACATTCATATCTCTGTGTGTGAGTATTACTTGGCCTGTTACTGATTTCTAATGTGAATTTCATGTCAACAGCCCCATGAGAAACACGTTTAATAAAAAAAAGTTAGTCTGTTCAAAATTTGTTCCCCCCACTTTATTTCCCTCGATACTGACATCATTTAATATAGCTAAACATAGTACAAAGTAGGTATTTTACTTGCTAATGAGAATAAATTTGAACTCTGGAAATAAAAAAACAAACAAGCCATTGTTTCTCTTACTGTAGAATATAAACTACAGTTTTCAGAAAATGTTGCACCACTTCCCAAATTACGTAATTTATAACCATAAGTGAAAATGCAGGCACCGTCTGTGTAGCACGTTAAAAGGAACCTGCTGGTTTAGTTTTAGAGAGTGAGTTTGTGTGTCAGCTTCTGGCACATGCCAGTCACAGAAGAAGCTGAGTTAACTATATCATAGAAGTTTGGAGCCTGTAGACGTGTTGCATTTTTTCCTTTCAGACAAAGGTTTAAAGAAATACAGCTTTAGTTGAAAGTTTAATCCTAAGTGTACCCTCGGCGTCTGTGACATGCTATGGGGAACTGTGAAAATAATAAAAAAAGAAAAAAAGAAGATTTGGCAGACGTACACGTTAGATAAAACTGAAAGTGAACTCCTGCCAGACAGAAGAGTAGTGCAAACGCTGCACATTCTATTAAATAGCAGCAAATTTCTTGCTATGGATGCCAAATAGTTACTCAAGCCACAAGCACAGAAAAATAGCAAGGCTTGAACAAAATTACAAGCGAGCCAAGGTGGACCTCAAAATCCTCAGAAACACTCAACTCTCTGACCTGAATGTAAAAAAAAAAAAAAGAAAAAAACATCATCTGATATGCACAACCGTAAGGAATTAATGTGCAGGAAACAAAATGCATTCAAGTACAGGAAGATTTAACAGACTACAAAGATACCTTTATTACCTTATTACTAAATCTGTTTTTTATTTATAAGATTTTAAAAGTTTCTAAATCATGTTAAGAATGGTTTAACTACAGAGTTAGCATGTTATCTGATCGGTATCATAAGCATTATTAATATCTATGAAGTGCAAATTGAAAGTTACAAAAATGACTTTTGTTCAAAAAGAAGTACACTAAAATCCCTCTTTACTCTGATACCCCTAAATAAAGTCTAGTGCATTCAATAGCCTTCGGAAGTTGCCAGTGTGTAAATTAATCTCAGTGTAAATAAAGGTGATCGAAACTTATGCTAGTAACTGTACACCTACCAATACATCCCCAGCATGAAAAATGGTGGTGGTGCTTTTATACATTCAGGACAGAGAAGCTGGTTTAGAGTTAATTTGAAGTAAATTGAGATAAATTACAGGGCAAGCCTAGAAGAAAAGATGCTAGATGAGTCTAAGCATGCAGCCAGAGCTACAATGGAACAGGTCAGATCAGATAATCTGTGGTGAAACTTTAATTTGATGTTCATAGATGCTCTCTGTTAAATCTGACTGAGCTCGACTGTTTTGCAAAGAACATTTCATTTTCAAGATGCTCAAAAGCTGGTGGAAAGGTGGTTCGACAAAGTGTTGATTCAGGTAGGGCGAATACAAATACAAGCCTCAATTTTCAGATTTTTTTGTGAGGAAAAAGTGTGAAAATTGAGTATAATTTTGGTCTAACAAATAAAATGCCAATGAAATAGAGGACAGATTACTGCAGTACTGGATCTTGGAAAGCCAAAAATGTCAACATTGAACATATGTATGGATTTTATGTCCACTTTTTTTTAATTAGTAGTGTTAATTTGTTTTAATCTTTGTTTTTTTTATTATGTGTATTAACATCAACTTGCCAATGAGGCAAACGATGGAAATTAGTCACTTGGCTATAATCCTATATATTTCCATGTAAATGTTTATTAATACATCTTGTCCTATTTTTTTTTTAAAGTAAACTTGACATTGTAATGTGACAAAAAATGTAGAGAAAGGGGTGTGGATATTTTTGCAGGGCACTCAAACAAGTTTTAGTACAATCTCACTAATGGAAGAGGCTTCTCTAGGACACATCATCCCTATTATTAGACAGTCGGCATCACACTCCTCACATCACAACCCCAACCAACTTCACCCTGAAACATCTAATCAGCTTGAACACAAACACCACCAGGGCTGTGTGCTATCTGCTCTGTAAAATCATAACTTCTAAACCCATCTCTACCTCTGTGGTTCATTCCTTTTTAAAGTCTTACATTTTATTGTTGCCTCAATAACAACAATAAAAAATAGATTTCTAATTATGTTATGTGTTTAACATTGCTGCAGTTTTGATACCTGCATATTAGTTGGATTGAAAAATAACAAACCTTTGCAATATAATCCCAAAGATATTTAAAGAGTAGTTTCTGCTCCATATGTGTTTCAAATCAGGGCTTGGAGAAAAGGTGTGAGAGAGAGTGACGCAAATGCACCAGAAACTAATTTCAGAACAGGGGAGGGGAAAAAAAAAAAAGACTCGACACATTTTCTTCCATCAACAGCTTGCTATAATTTATCTGAAGATGAAACATAAGCTGCCAGGCACCCTGGTTACTATGGTAACTATCAAGTGAATAGCAGAGTCGTTCTGGCATCTGTCCCCACAGTGATTTTTTTACAGGGAGTAAAGACACAGGATCAACAGTAAAGCTCTGAGCTGCGAGACAACACGTCTGCAGCTTTCCAGGACACAAAATGTCTGTCGTGTAGCCAGCAGAGGCCTGACTGATCTGAAAGCAGGAAGGCTGTTTAAAGACCCTGGAAGGAGGAAACTGAAAAAACAGCACAGCAGGCTACCGGCTTTTACTATGTATTTACCTGGCTACTTGCTAAGAAAACAAGGATTTTTTTAACGCTGATAGTTTTTTTTTTTTTTAACAAGCCATTTAATCAAAAATCAAATGACAAATCTGCATTTAATAAGAACATCGAGAGAGCCATATGGAAAATATTGGATGTGATGTTTATTTTACTGGGATTTTATGTCATAGAACAACACAGCATCGCAGATAAATGTGTATTGAAAGGAAAACGATATCCAAAACCTGCGTACATTAGTTTTCCAAATACAGCTGCGGCTCTAAACAAAGGAGGTTTTTTGTCCATTCTTTCTGCAAAATCATAACCTTTGTGAGACTTGATGAAGACTACCTGTAGTCTGTACAGACATTTGTAAGTTTTGCCACAGATTCTCAAATCAATTTGGGAGGGCCTTTCTGACACATTAATATTCTCTAATGAAAATAAAATGAAAATTGTAGCTCTGGCTGTATTTTTAAGGTTCTTGTTCTGCTGGGAGGTAAACCTCTACATCATCAGATGTAAGCAAAAAATATTAATTACCAGAAATAAAGTCTTGAAAACATCAGTATTTGTAATTAATGTATAGAATGTTTCACTTATTGAACTGACACAAAAATACATGAATTTTTAAAAAATATTCTGATCTTGAGTTGAATGACTGATATAAGTTTACACAAAACTCCACTCCAGTCACTATTAAGGCAAACATTTCCACTAGATTTGATTTAACGGTATCAGAAGAAAGTAAGATGAATACAAATGCAAAAAGCACAGTTCAAATTTTAAACCAGAGTTTGTGGTTGTCCTATTGTCTCCTTCCTAAAAGTGATTTTTTATTTTATTTTTTATTTTTTGCCAAAATCACTTGGCAAAAAATGACTTCAGAAGGTGACTATTTAGCAAAATGAGCTAAAGTTAAAACAGGCATGAATACTTTTGCTAGGCACTAAATTCTACCTCAGAGGTGCATTTCCAACAAAGACCGAGTGGTCCTTACCTTCTTCAGGGAGGAGCGGTTACCCTGCATGTAGTTGCGGTGCATCTCCAGGACCTTTTGTGGTCTGCTGCGTATCCAAGCGCTCAGCGTCTCGATAGGCGACCCGTTCACAGACCACTCAGTCACGCCAAACTGCCTCAGGTGGGCTCGCGCATGGCTGGCTAGAGCCTTACGATTCTCAAAGTAAAAGCCGCACAGCTCACAACTGGGGTCTGAAGAACACAGAAAAGGATTAGAGTTCTTGTTTAGGGATGAATGATTGGAATTAGAAGGGACTCTGCATGAGCGTGATGGCTGCAGCTTACCCTGGTGTCCGTGCTTTTCTGGTGAAGGTTTCCTTTTGTAGGAGAAATCGTGTGGAAGCGATGGGAAAGTCTTAAGTCGATGTGCATGTGAAGCAATGGCCTCTGCTGACTGCGTCTTTTCTGACATGGGCCTTTTGGCCAGAGGGGACAATCGGAACAACTTCCCTGCAGGTTGGGAGGCAGATGGACCCATGGGGCCGAGGCCCTGCTTGAGCATCCTCGACCCGGACTGCACCAAACTGAGAGGAGACTTACGAAACTTGGAGGACTGGTAGCCTGGAACACCCAAACCGTCTGAGCCACGGGCTCCTGCCGCGTTTTCCCATAGCGGACTGTTGGTTCCTTGCCTGGACTCTTTCTTCACTCCTTGGTCCAAGCGAGATGAGCTACTGGACCGTCGCTTGTGCATGACTTCCCTCAGAGTGTCGATTGGCGAGCCATTGACAGACCACTCCGTGATGCCCATTTGCCGCAGATGGGAGCGCGCGTGGCTGGATAGACCTTTGCGGTTCTCAAAGTATTCCCCACAGAACTCGCATCGAATGTCCCTCGTAGGCTCCACTTCATGGGCCATGGCTGAGAGGAAACCAGGAGGTAAAACAATATATTACAATTTTCATTAGGAAATTAATGTACAACAATTACACCTGAAATTCTTTCAATTTACCTAGGTTAAGGGGATAAACTTTGTCGGATTTGCCCCAGTTTGAGCTTGGCGGCTCAACCGGAAAACTTCCGGCTCTTCCCACAGACCCGGGCGCAGTGACCTCCACCTGCACTGGCTCCGGCTTTGGCTTGATAGCGAGGCTGCTCGGAGACATCGGTGGAGCCGAGCTGGATTTGGACATCACTGACTGAGGAGGACTGGACGGGCGTGCGAAGGCGAAAGGCAGGCGGCTGAGGAGTGGAGACGAGGAAGGCGACAGAGGGGAGCGAGGAGGTCCCGGAGAGGACGGTGGGGGGGATTTGAGAGGCTTGAGAGGAAGGGCGCAGGGCAGGCCTCGCCTGGTGATGATCTCCCGCAATGTGTCAATTGGAGAACCGTTGACTGACCACTCAGTAATCCCCATTTGGCGCAGGTGGGAGCGGGCGTGGCTGGAGAGGCCTTTGCGATTCTCAAAATACTCCCCACAGTACTCACATCCTATTTCCTTTGGAGGTTCATCTGGCAGACAAGAGAATTCTTACTTTTAAACTTTTATTTCCATTTCACAAATACACATTACTTTATCAGTAAAATAAAATCCTAACAAAAGGTGGTTGTAACATGTAGAACTTCAAGAGGCAGAAACATTTTTTTGCAAGGTACTGCATCATGCATCACTTACTGTGTGGAAGGGCCATCAGCTCCCCGCTGCTGAGGCGGAAGACCTGCATGGAAGAGGTCTTGAGACGCTTGGCAGGCGGACCTGGTAGAGACGAGGCAGAGGAAGAGGAAGAGGTAGCTTTGGACCCACCCCCAACTGTGGTCACCTTGTAGAGGAGTGACGCGGAGGAAGAAGAAGAGAGCGTTAGCAGCGACTGCTTTGCTGGGGGAAGTGCTGGGGACACGTCCTGAGTTTCCGTGGGACTGTCCAGCTCCAGCGCACTTGCCTTGTGCTTAAAGTCATCTGTGTCCATGAGCTGGCTCAGGAGTTCAATAGGAGAGCCTTTGGACTCTGAGTACTCAACGCCAAAGTGTCGCAGGTGGGCTCGCGCGTGGCTGGATAGGCCTTTACGAGTCTCAAACCAAGCACCACACAGCTGACAAACGATGTCCTTGTCGGAGTCCATATCCAGTGCTGTAAACAAACAGGAAATCATTGAATTTCCTGTCCGTGCTTTTCTGGTGAAGCACGGACCAGAAAAGCACGGACACTGGTAGCACTGGTAGCCAAAGTCAAAGTTTTGACTTTGGCTACCAGAGGAAGCCAAAGTCAAAACTGTATTGAAGTACAGCTGTTGGAAAATTGTACTTTACTTGAGTAGCATTTTTTTGGGAAAACTTAAGACCTCCACTGCACTATAATATAACGATAAATTGTACTTTTTACTCCACTACATTTCTCCAAAGGCTTTCGTTACTTGTTATTTCCATTGGCTGTGTTTGTGTAGTTTGTGCCTATTTTGTTCCACTGACACACAATAAAATTACACAGTATATCCCTGAATGAACAACGCATGAAATTTTAAAATGTCTTTGATCATCAAGAAAAGCTAGAAAAAGTCAGACTAATGCATTACTGATTATTTATGGTTGAAGAACTGTACAAATTAGCAAATAATTTTTCCAAATATTATTGACTACGCTGAAAAAACAACTTCAAAATTTGAGGTATTTTCAATACTTAAGTATTTTTGAAAACACATACTCTAATACTTTGACTTAAGTAATAAGTTGACAGAGCTACTTTTACTTTGATGAGTAGGATCAGTATTTTGATTTAAATGATAAAACTGAGCACTTGGTCCACCAGTGAATTAGCACTGATAAGACTGAACAATTACTAGAACTCAGTCTTGGGCCAGAGTGATGATGCTTACTGAGGTTGAGAGGAGCATCGTTCTCCTGCGGAGCCCAAAGCGGTTTGGATGTTGTGGTTCCGGAGGCAGCGGATAGATTAGAGGTCAGGCATTTCAGCCCCCCAACTTTGTGCTCTTGTGAGCGCAATGGGGAAGACACGGGCAGTAGAGATGAAATGGGGGCTTTCTTCACTACTGAGGAAGGTGAGCTGGAATGAGCTGGAGCTGGAGAGGCACCTGGAGACGGTGTGGGCGTAGTGGAGCCGGAGGGCACTGCCTTCGCCGCTTTGGCCAGTATGGAGAGAGGAATGGGCTTCTCGTCCAACTCCATGTCCTCCATCTCTTCGGCTTTGAGGGAGACGGACAGGGAGGGCTTCTTGGGCGAGAGCAGGGATGAGCTGATTTTGCCGTCGATGCTGCGCTCCATGGCTACCCGGTGAAGCAGCTCGATGGCCGACCCGCCGCTCTCTGAGACGGTGAAGCCCAGCTGGCGCAAGTGAGCGCGAGAGTGGATGGAGAGTCCACGTCTGCTCTCAAACTGAGAGTCACAGACCTCACATTTCCACTTCTTGACTGTAAAAGACGAGAAATTGTGTTACATGTGTGGTTCAAATTGCCAAAGGTATTCAAAACGTTTTCACCTGTATGCAAAATGGGCTTTCCCTAACTATCCTGTCAAAGTTGTGGTTGACAGGTAAAAAGTTTTTACAAACTTTTTTTTTTTTTCACCAGACTTTTTCCTTTTACTTCTCTTTCCCCTAGTATAATAAAAATAAACCCAGTCAGTTTCTTTGGCAATTATCTAGTGTGGCGTAATCTACTTAAAGAGGGTGTCAATAACAGTATGTTGGACAACTATTGTAACAAAAATTTGTGATAAACTGAATTTTAAGTTTTTAAAACGCGTAGAAAACGCAGAACGTTCTAGTGGTATTAATACTTCTGTGAAGTAAATTTCTGATTTCTATGCTCTCACCCTTGCCGTCTACATCCTCCCTGAGGGAGAGGCTGTCCTTTTTTCCAGTACTGGAGCAAAGAGCATCCAGTGAGGAAAGTCGCAGACCCTCCTCATCCTCTTCATCGGCTGCTTCCTTGTCATCGCCTACACAAAACAGGAAGTTCATATAAATGTTGACGTTAATATGGCTGCTCAGTAATTAATAATGTTAATGAAAATATATTACATCAAAGTGTATTTTTATTATGTAAACTAATAAGAACACATATATGTGACATTCATTGTGAATGAACTGGAACATTTCTTCTAACAACCCACCCAAAGTGATGTCAATTCAACCCTTCACTGCAGTCATGAGACATTGAGTTTATGATCATGATATCATTTACAAACAGAGTTGTGCTTTTGCTCAGTGACTATAGTGGGATTTTTCACTAAAACTTCCCCTAATTAAACACATGACAGATTCCAACACATCAGTGACATGTTATAGATGACAATTAACATGTGAGGAGCTTGTTTTGAATAAATTAACATCCAACTTAGGAAAATACAGCTGATTCGCAATAAATGAGGATTGATAGATACACAGATGGATAGGTAGACAGGCTTTCTTACGGTGACCCCTTTTACTCATAAACACTTTTTTTAACCACACTTTTTCCTTCCACTGAACTTTCCCCCAATATAATACTGATGATAAAAATCAACCAAGTCCTGTTATTTGGCAATTATCTAGTGTGACTTAACACTCACTAGCAGTCTGCTGGACAACTGCTACAACTTTATAATTTTCTGTTAAACTCGATTTTGATCATGAAAATCAACAAAAATATATCTGTGTGTAATGACTGTTTATTATAAAGGAATTCACTTTATAAATGAAAACAATAAATTAAATTTGCTTTTCAATATTTTAATTTCTTAAGACACCACTGTATAAAAAATGTTAACTCAAAGTGAGCTCCCTGCCTGCAATACTTCAGTCCTTACAGTAAAACATTATAACCTTTTCTACTGGAATGCACGAAAACAGAAATGATTGGAGAGATGAATCCCTGTCAAAAAGGTCATAATTGCACTAGAGCATGAAGCAAATATGGCAGACTCGTTTCTCCGCAGTCAGGCATTCCTGGGACAAAAGTGCCATTTTCTGCGACAAATCGGTAAATCAAAAGAGACGCGGAGACAGACAATGCTTTTTGTCTGGTGGGCGGCTCTGCGCCTGTCAGTTTATCGCCTGACTGTAAAAGAGCGGCGATGTGACACCTCTGAGCGCTGCGTTATGCCATTATTTTTACATAAACACCATGCGAAATACTATTAGTTTAAAAAAAAATTGAGTGTGTGTGTTTGGAGTAAATGCTAACTAGACTTTGTCTCCGTTAAGGTAGAGAAACAGTGGGCGAGTCCGACACTTGCAGGTAAAAAAGTGACACTTTCATTACAGTTATCCGGATAAGTTGTGGTAAGATTATCTGTTAGCTCTCACTTTTAGTCCGTTAAAGTTACAGTGCTGCCTAGATAATGTCTCATACAGTTTGTTTTAAAATAAAGCCATACTTGAAAGCACAGCGTGTCCTCCTATCAAAAATCAAAGCACAGTAAAATGGCGAGGATTGGGCAACTGTAGGTAATTTTACATATCCCGCAGCGTTAAAAAAAATACAATGGACGTCATTCGAGCCGTGTAAAAATAAATACCTCAGTCATTAAGTACACACAAACTATGCCAACAAATTCACAACTGAAAAATGTGTCCCAATTTGTGTCGGAAAACAGGACCAACTCTCCCCCCGTCCCCGAAACAATAACAATGACCCGCTTTATGAGCTCCTGACATGCATGTCATGGGCTACCTGCGATTCTCTGCGCGACATGAGCTCTCTTTTCCATGGTCTTTTAGAAGAAAAACGGGTTTTTTTTAATAATCTTTTTAATGGCTGTTGTCTGAATACAATGTGACTGGAGATGCGGCGCGAGACGTGCCGCGCGACGCCGCCACCGTTGTGTGATCCAAAGGGCACGCGCTGCGCAGGAATCAGGGCGCGCGGTACTCACCGGTCCGCAGTGCATCGGACTCCCGGCGGCAGAGAGCAGACAGCTTTTCCGCTATTGTTTGGGTCTGCGGGGAGGTGGAAGCAGCCATTTTGCCCCCATATGCACCGCGAAGCTAAGGCGTGACCAATCGAGAGGAGGCGGAGGTGGGGATAAATGCAGCGAGTGCCACATCAACTATGGGCATCAGGGGACACTCTCCCTTACACACACACATACACACACACACACACACAGTATCTTACCAGGGATATTTTCTCACCATGCTGATTCAGACACTTCAGACACTGCACTACTGTCACTCATCTTGCACTGTTTTTCTTAGTATTAGCAGCAAAAAGGAAGACAATGTTCCGGTGCCTTATGAGCTTGTATCTTCATGGCATTATTACAGGGTAACAAGTTCAAACTCCAGTCACTATCTGCCTCCAGATAACAACAGTGAAATCCATCAGAAGCACACAAAATGACCACAAAATAAACAACCAATGGAATGTTTAACACAGTTCTGCTTTCAGAAATCCACCCTTTTTGGGAGATTTGATGCACTTCATTTAAACAGTGGTTTCTGGCTTTTAAACACAATCTGCACATATTCTGCAGCCTGCAGTTGTGTCAATTCCAGAAACTTAATGATTTGTCCATCCCAAGACCAGTTCTGATGTATTTATCCTGTTGAAACACCCAATTGTGTTCACGTTTTAACCATTTAGCTGTTGAATTAAGTATATGATGATGAATTTGGAAGTATATTCTATCGACCTTCTGCATTGTGGAAAGCAACAGTTTCACAGCATGCTTCTCACCCCACCATGCTTGATGGCCAGTACAATTTTCTTAGATTTGAAATGCTCATTCTAACTCCTAGAACCAAAACTTCTTTTTGGCTTCATGACAAAAGGCTCAATATTTCCTTTGGCTTAAAATTAAACACATTGTGTCTAGAAAGTATTTGGCATATCAAGGTGTCTATCTGAAAAATTCAATCAAGTTTATGTGTATCCATTTTTAAGCAGGTGCTTCCTTTCTTCTTGGTCTGAACCCAGTCAGTCCACAGCAATGCAAAAACATGCTTCTCTACATGTGTTTCTACTACAAAACTGTCAATATTCAGCTTATGTCGGAAAAATACAATTTCGCCATTGCAGTATTTCCATTATATAAGAAACACAGTTAAAATCACACGTGAATAAGTTTGTTCACATAAGTGACTGATAAACATCCCACGCTATCATCCTCCAACTGCTTTCTGTCGTGTTCTTCTTCATGGTTTGGGCCAGTCGCAACATCTGGTTGTTGATTATGTGACTCATGTGATGTGAAAAAAAAGTATTCCCAATGCAGTTTTGGGAAATAAACCAATTTTCATAGGGCCAAAAAACCCACCTCATCCTAACGTCAAAACTTTTTACAGAAAAGCAAGAGTTTTTTTTTTTTTTTTAATGGGCATGTTTCCATTAGGCAAATTTATCTTTGAAATGTCAAATTGTGCAATTATATGGTCAGTGCAAATGCAGCTACTGTGGACAGGGACACAGTTCATGGGACACTTTGAATAGCTAAACCAATGTCCTATCTAGGTGAGATAGTTGGTTGAAACTTGGATAATATTGTTTGCTCTAAAAGAACAATGATTCCAAACATACACCAAAACCAGATTAGGAAAGGACAAAACAGGCTTCTAGAAAGGTTTTCCCTAATACCGGATCTCAACCTGATTGAAAACCCATGTCCAAGGAAACCAGCCAATCTAAATAAGATCCACCAATTTCGCAAGAAGAGACGCCCAGCGCCCAGTCAGAATTATACCAGAGTGTATTTAACAATAAAAACTCACCTTCACAGTCCTTCACTCCTTCCCCCTTCTTCCTGCGTGGACGATATCCTGGAGACAGGGCAACAGAGTCGGAGGGATGGAGGGTCTTTTCACACGTCTCCCCTTCAAGCTTTACCTTAATAATTCCTCCATCTTTTGAGTCTCCCTCATCGCAATCCTCTTCCTCATCTTCCTCTGAGGAGCTCCCAAGACTGCGTGGGGGATCCGTAGGAATCACCAGATCTGGCCTGCTGGAGAACAACTCCCTCAGAATGTGGATAGGTGAGATGGTAACGTCCCAGTTAGTAATCCCAAAGTCACGGAGATGAGCCCGGGCATGACTGGACAGGCCAGCCCGTGTGTCGAAGCCAGCGCTGCAGAACTCGCAGTGCATCAAGCTGAATGTGTCTGGGTCAAAGTTGGCAACTGAGGACAGAGGAGGAGGGAATGCAAGTGGAGGTTTAGGGACTCAGGCAACTTTTACCACTTGTTCCCTAAATCTTAGTGTATAGATGCAGAAAGACGTTAAAATATGTATGTACGATAGGGAACATTTCAGCTGTAGAATAAAAAACGCCTCTACACCACCTCAAAAGAAACAGAAAATGTCCTTCCCAAGTCAGGTTGTAGCTCCATCTCTTTAGTCCTGTCATGAATTTGTTATATTCAATAAGAAATACTATTGACCTGATTCAACTGGAAATGCGTCAAAAGGGATTCAGCCTAACATCACTAACAGAGAACTCTGTATTGGTGGGGTGTATTCTTTTATTTAAGGAGCTTTCAATACCACAGAACTGAGGGGTGTAACAGTACATGTGTTCACATCAAAATTACTTAGTAGTACAGCCTTTTTGGGTCACGCACAATCATAACAGCGCATGTTTTAAACTTATACACAGACAGAGTGCGGAACCAAAGAGAGGAATCCTAAGTTTCCCAATGTAACTGTAAAGTCCAGCCCCAAAACAAAGCAAGAAGGACTCCCAGATCTCTAAAGTCTGTTATTTAGGAACGTTTTGGTTCCTTGTTTAGCTACATTGACAGTGGAGAAAGGAAGGCGGACCAAACCAAAACTTTATCCCAAGTCTTTTCAAAATCCCTAAGATACGTAGCTAGCTCTACGCTAAATCTAATTACTCACCTGAAATGACATCAACCCAAATGTAAACATCACGGGTATGAAGAAAAATAGGCCAATGTCCAAACCCAGCTGCCTGTTGTCCAGTCGGCTCCAAATACCTTTATGAAGATGTATGCCGGTACTGTCAAGAGGAGTTCCTCAGACAAGAGAGGTTTTTGCAAACAAGATGCATGTATGATTCAAGCACATCTGGTACACTAGCAAAACAAGTCCAAAGTAAATTCAACCATCTTTTTACGACCTTATTCAAAGGTCCATAAAGCAAGAACACTGACCTTGTTCATCCCATGGTACCTCCGGCGTAAACTGGGTCTTCCCTGCTTTCTCATCCCAATAAGGCATGCCCCAAAAACCTCCAGAGGGAGGCACCCAGGCATCTTCCAGATCAGATGCCTCAACTACCTCAGCTGGATCTTATCAATTCTGTGGAGCGGCTGCTCTACTCCAAGCCACCTCCGGGTAACACAGCTCTGCACCCTATCTCGAAGGGTGAGCCCAGCCACCCTATGGAGAAAGCTAATTCCAAAGATTTCTAAGACGCAAAGGCACTTGAACTGATCTGTTTGAGGCAAAGATTGACCCCCAGTCCAGAGGGTTTTTCTGTTTGAGAATTATAAACCACAGACTTAGAGGAACACTGTTCTATAATCCATCCAACCCATCCCTGCTTTTACCCATGCTTTCTTCATTTACTGACAAAACTCAAGTGCAAGAACATCCTGCTGAAACTTAATAATTATTTTAAAAAATAACACTCATTGTTCACTGTTGGGGAAAAACTACTCATTGTTTTTGTTTTTCTCAAATAAAACATACTGAAAGGTTCTTGATCCATGACTTTACAATCAAGACATGAACTGAACCACATTTTTTATGTACTGTTACACCCCTTCTAAAAATACTATCTCAAGGGTTTAATTAGTTGCGAGACTTAATAATGAAAATTAACAGACATAAATGCTTAAGATACATCACAATTATATGTAATGCATGTGTTTCACTTGCCTGTTTAAAATACTTAAGTAATTAACTTTTCAATGATGTTCTAAGCTACTGAGATGCATCTGTAATCCATTTTTATCAGGTTGCAATGATATTCTGCTCCAGTCAGATGATTCTGGTATTCCAGCTTGCAAAAGGAATGCAGTCAGAGTGATGTGACTGCATTTGGGTGCAAAGTTTCAGATTTAATTAAAAGCGGGTATATTCACATTTACAGCATCTCTACTTGCATGCAAACAGTCAATTAGACTACAAGACAAACTGACAGTCTTACTTGCAGCTCAGACTCAAATTCACATCAACACACAATGATAATTCCTGTAACCTTGCCTGTCACTACAAACAAACTACCATGGCAAACAACGCAGTGCCCAACCTAAAACGATGAGTTGGCCAAATGTGTTGCTCTTTTTAAGAGGTATGTCAGCAAAAAGAATGTCATGTAAATGTCACGTGAGATGCATCAGCTAAAAGAATGAGGACACATGTGGCCCTGATTAGTTCTCAGAGCTGCTATTGTGTTACCACAATTATATACTTCGTGCAAGAGCCTGTAATCTGGTAATGACATTTATGACATAATTTTGTATTTAACTGCTTCATTACAGTTGAGGCAAAAAAAAATCCTACAAATGGGAATTGTAATGCAGCTACTGTATAATTTTTTCCAGGTTCAAACGATCATACAGTAAACAAATTCTTTCAAAAACAAGAATTCAGTGCACACATTTATGTGGATTTTTTTAAACTCATATCTGGTGCAAATTAAGCATGCATGCTGTGAAAACTTATTAGCACCCTTACAGATTTCTTTTGTCTTTAATTTGTTTTGACACTTAGCATTTCTGGTCATAAAAAAATTACCTTAGATGTAACATGATTTAATTTATTAAGAGCAAACAAAAATGTAATCCCTTCAGGACGACTTGCCATAACCGATAGACACATTAGTTTTGCTCTTTAATGGAAAATCCTGCAGGAGAATGTCTGCCATCAGTCACCTCAAGCTCAAGTGCATTTGGGTTGTGCAGCAGAACAAGGGTCCAAAGCATACCAGCAAGTCCTACTCTGAACGGGTAAAGTCTTTAAGCAGGCTGTTCAAACTAAAAAAAAACCCAAAATTGGCAGAATAAACCCAAATCTGCAAAAAGTAGGCTTAACTCCATCACAGTTACAGTAAAAAACAAGATGCAGCCTTTATTGCAAACGCTGGATAGCATTTGTTGCCACTAAGGCTGAGGGGACAATGCCTTGTTTCCACTAAGCAGGACAGGTCGGAGCTTTCCACTGCCTTTTGGACCTTGGATTGGCAGGCTAAGCCCAAATATCTAACAAATGACTAACATAGTAGTGCGACAACAAACATGACACGCTACTATGTGTCATCCTTGTCACAAGCTGTGATGCTTTTCTGTCCCCTAATCAATGAACTATGTTGTATGACATCAGTAGTGCTGTCTTAACTGTAGTTCATTTTTACAATGGAAATGGACAAAATAGCAAACGGAGCCTCAGGGGAAACGAGGAATTAGTTTCAACTCTTGTTTTTAAAATTCAGTGATGTTTTACATCATGCTTATATATGATGTAATGACATGGTCCAGACTTCTGGTTCTTATACAGAAATTCTTTGTGGGAAAACCCCTAAAAGACGATGAACACATGCCAGAACGACATACAATGAACCACTGACCTTTCTTCTTCTTCTTCTGATACGAGAACTTCTTCTCAATGGCGTTGACTTCCTCGGGGGAGATGAAGTGTCGCACATTGTAGCTGACGCCCACTCGCTTCAGGTGGCCTCTCACGTGATTAGCAAGACCGATTCCGTTATGGAATCGATCGGGACAGTAGGGGCACTTCCTCTCCACGCTCCTCAGCGCCTCAGAGTCCTCGTCAATCTCGTCTGCGTCTTTCTCGAAAACGCCCTCTGACAGGAAACACCGCATGTGCTCCTCGTCAGTGTCATCGTCGTCATCATCGCTGTCAGTTTGCGCCTGGGTTACTGTGACCCTGCTGCTTCTCCTCAAAAAGAAAACCTTTCTGTCTTTCGGCACCTCCTGTTTGTCTTGGTCCTTTGCACTCTTCTTGGCAGGTGTTGATAAGGTTGCCTCGTGTTGCGGTGATGACTCCTCTGTCAAGAAGAAAAAGCACGATGGCATGAGATTAAGAGGCGTCAAATTCAACAATGTAAGAAATGACTTAGTGTTGCTAATAGATGGGCTTTGACTAAGAGCTCCAGCAGACATTCTTTAAGAAGCTCTTACTACATATTGGTGAATGAATGCAAAAGAAGTGGAAGAATAAAAAGTTTTCAGATTTCTGTAGCTCTGCTTTGCTTTGTCACCAGCAGCCAAGGAAAAAATCTGACCTTTAGCAGTTAAATGCTACATTGTGTTGCCAGTTGATTGACAGCAGTTTGTCGTTAGCAAGACAGTGGAGAGGAGGAGTTTGAGCTTTGGAGAAGTTAAATGTAAAACTGGTAGCTTGGTAGCTTGTCCTGTTGGCAGAGTTGAGGAGTAATTGGCCTGAAGTTCAGCATTTTTGAAACATATAGAATTTGAAGTCTTTTTTCCTTATTTTCTCTTTTAGAGATATATATAATTATAGTGCTAAAACAAAGTACAGAGTTTGGATTGGACTGCCATCAAATGGGCCAGAATTATTCATACCTCTTAAATATGAATAACTATGGGCCAAATAAGGTTTTGTCAACCAAGGAGTCCCTTACTGTTTGCCTGTCAACTTTCAAAGTCAACTTTGAAAAGAAAATAATTTAACAACTTTTGTTTCCATTTAATTTAAAAAATGGCATTAAATATTATTTTGACCTTTCTAAATATTAAATGGAAAAATATTTATTGGCAGTTTAGCAGCACCTTCCTATAATTGCTGAGGTTTTTGGATGTTTCCAATGGAATGCCAAGGATTTATCTATGGCAATGAGCTATTTTAGGTTGGAAGGCCTAATATCACCCTAATATCTAGTTTCATTCACAGATTCATCATATTCCAGTCTGGACTCTGACTAGGCCACTTCAAAATGTTTATTTTACTTTCACTCAGAAGAAACATGTTGGTAAAACTGGAAGATTGCCTATAGCCTAAATCTGCTAGGGGTATGGATATTTCTGAACTTCCCTGTATAATGTTGGTGAATATAACTGCTGGAAAGTCTAGCATCCAGACTAAAGTAACTGTTATAAGCTACAGCCTCACCAGTGTTGTGCAGCTTCCTTCCCACAGGTGAGCTTGCCTCTCGCAGGGATGGCTTAGGTTCGTCGCTGAGATCACATTTCTGCTCTTCCCCTTCACTCCCAGGCAGTGTGACATCATCTGCCTCAGGATCAAACTTGGACCGATCAATGCAAGGCTTCCCTGCTGTCCTGAATCTCCTGTCGGCAACGCGGTCCGATGTCGTACTGTCCTCGGAGGCAGTGATGTCCTCCTGGTTTGTAACGGGAGCAGCGTTGGGCGGAGATCCGCACTCAGAGAGGTAGCAGCGATCTAAGGCTAGGTTTAATATTTGTGCATTAGACGTTAAAGACTGGCTGGCCTCATTGTCCTGCTTGGTTGACATCTTCCCACGTTCTCTCAGTACTTTCTGACTGGGGTGCGGGTGGAGGATCTGCTTCTTTCTCTTGTGAATCTTGGAGTGATTAGCCAGAGCCTGGGACGTTCTTGTGCTAAAGTTGCACTCGGTGCAGACAAAGCGACGGCGGTGGGCCGCTGCTGGGCTTCGGACTGAACTCGAACTCGGGGCCACAGAGTCCACGTCGATGACGGCAGGGTCCGAGTCCTGAACTGAAAATGAAGCCGTGGACACAGGAGGAGATTTCCCCATATCTCCGTCTGACATTTCGCCTGTATATTGTGCAACAGTTGGGTCAGCGGACCCATGCCTCACTGCAATGCTCTCCAGTGCGTCAGATTCCTTTGCCTTTTCGTTTTCGTTCAGTTTCTCAATCTCCTCCAGGATCTTGAGACGGGACTCCTGGTGCCTTCTTTGGTGGTCGGCCAGCGCCGGGCGGCTTGGCAAGTTCCATCCGCACTCAGCGCATCGCAAGCGGCTGCCCTTGCCTGAACGCCTGCCTCCGCCGGGGGAGATCTGGCAGTGCTCGGTCATGTGCTCCTGCAGGTGAACCTGCTTTTTGAAGTAAATGCTACACTCCACACAGGTGAAAATTTTGTTACCCGCGTCCAATCCGCTTTCCTCCGCCTTTACTTCTTTCCCGTCATCGTCTCTGAACTTTGTCTCGCCGTCGTCAAAACTGACGTCCTCAAATTCGTAGACCTCTGCCGCTCGACTGAGCGCCACAGTCTCGTCAGTTTTAGATGTTTGAGGGCTCAGTCTTTTCGACTTGTGGGTTTCGGGTGATCCAATCCCAGAAAAGGGTCTGAGCAGCGCCCTCTTTCTTCTGCACCGCTGAATGAAAGTGCAGTGAGCCCATGGAGCAGGAGGTGGACTCTCTGGGTCGGAATCTCCAGGGAAGGTGTAAACATCTCTCTCAAGCTCTCTGGCTTCATTTCCCCTGGGCTTTGTCTCTCCCTCGCCGCTGTCAGCCTCCTCCTCCTTCGGGGAGGCTTGCTTTGGTTTTATTTTGGATAGAAATGGCTCAGGAACCTCAGATACGCTCCAGACTCTGTTATCTGCTGCTGGGAAGAAAGCACGGTAATTCAGATTGATGAATAGAGAAGTATCAGATTCGCTTTCTACTTTATGGTACTCACATTCTGTTTGGCCAAGTCGACTTGTATTTGGCTCCTCTTTGTTTGTGCTCTCATTGTTGTCACTACCCCCCTCTGCAGGGGTGGATGTGTCAGTCATACTACTGAAGGAATGCAGTTTCTCAAATTCCTGGTCATCCTCACCATCAAGCCTATTGGAAAGGGAAAAAATGACACAGCTTTTGAGAAGACGGAAACTGTGACTAGGCTCTCTCTTTCATTTCTTCCTAAGGGCCACAGCTACCAACGGGAATACTATAGTCATGAATTTAATGCTGCCCACCTAACTTCAACAGTTTGATGTAATGACATAGTGTATTAAAATTAGTGCTGTCAATCGATTAATTTTTTTTTAATAACACTCATTGTGATTAATTCCTTTCTTGTAGGCTTGAAGTATAAATATGCTCTCGGTTGTGGTCGATCCACTCTGAGACACAGAGGCTTTTAGATCAAAATAAGTAGTTGGATTAATCTGCATTATGTAATAGTAACACACTAAAATGTTCAGATGAATCGCACGTGTTATGTGTGAACGTTGACAGCCCTAAATAAAATCCAACATCCAAATCAAATAAAGCACCTTTTCCTTTATTTGGAGGAAAAAGATCAAATATAAAGTTGAGTAGAAGTCTAAAATTTATGAGGTCTCCTTCTCTGGAGTTGAAAGAAAGTAATTTTACGGCTTAATTTTCAGTTGTAATACCCGCTGCTTTCTAGGGGTTGAAAAATTTGTAGGAATAAAGGAGAGGAATGAAGAAGGAACGTGGGCACATCTGAGTCCAACACCAGAGATAGAACAATGAAAGATGCTTTACTTTGGGTCAGAGGATTTTGCTCATTTTCAGCGAGCTGACATGCATTCATACTCTCTGTCCCCTCTGAATCTCTAGTGACTTGAGGGATTTTGGTTTTCTGTTTCAACAGTGGTTCTGTCCCAGGGCCCAGGTTGTTTGAATGTCTCATGACCCTTTTCAGCTCTACTAGACTCTACACACTTCAAGTGCTTTTACTTTAGAATTGAGTAACAGCTCCAGTGGGTGGAGACGTCATAGGAGGGCGACCACAACACGATCTGCATGCAACAATATAGGACATGGAAGAAATGTTGCACATTCTGCTCAGCCAGTGGCTATTTTTAGTCTCATGCCAATGTAAACAAATACCAATGTCACAACCAAAAACATTTTTCCCAACAGATTCTTGACCCGGTGATCAGTCCTGGTTCCAACTTGTTGAATAAATGTTCTTGCGGTTCTGATCTTTTGTGCCTGAGCCTCAGTCAGACCTAAGCTATTCTCAGGCAGCCGTAGCTTTCTGAAGAGGAGACGTCACAAGGACTGATCAGCCAATCAGAGAAGAAATTATGGAAACGTGTGGCGCCGTCACACTACACAGCCAAACAGAAAATTAGAATCTATTATTATATTATACTCGTCTACAAAATATCTCACTGCCTAAAGCAGTACACATTTAATACTATTCTTCATTGAAAGTTAGGCGAGGTAATTAAAACATACATATCTCGAAGATTCTATGATGCAGCCTGCAAGGAAAATGGAGTCATTTTAACCAGATCAAGAGTCAAGTTGAAATCCCAGAATATCGAAAGGAGTTTTTAAAGGCTTTGGTGAAAGTATTTAAATGTGTCTGAATAGTCAGATAGTCAGTTTGTGTGAACTACACTATGACCATTCATAGTGTAGTTACTAGTTAATAAAGTCACACTCTGTGACTATGCTAATGAAAATTCAGAGGTTTTTGATTGTCAATCAAACTCAGCATCTCTGATCTCAGATACAAGCAGATGGCAGTGAAAGTAAAGTGAAATCTTTCATCCTCAACGTTTTTGAAGATTCTTTGGTTACAGAAGAAACGGACACAAGTAGCGTTAGCAGCACAGAGACTAATGCTAAGTAAGGCAACTTAGCATTTCTCGGGATAGTTGTCGTCTTCAGAACAGTTTGGTCCAGATTGTAGGTCGAGTGTCTGTTTAAACTCGACAGCACTGCCAAAATAAAATGAGGTTTGAATAGTCAATAAAACAGATGAACTGAGAAACAATTTCCTGCCAACCTCCATAAAAACAGCCTGGGGGGGGGGAATAAAAAAGCTTGCATTTATATAGAGAGATCATCTTTACTTGTATGAAATCTTAATGAGATTCTGTTTCAGATTTTAATCATAAACCCATTATTTAGAAAAAAAAGTGTAAACCACGCTGAATGTATCAACATTTCTCTCAGAAAAAAATTTATTTTCACGAGAAAACTGTTACTGTGCCCAAGTAAATAATTCATGCAAATAAATCAATGCTGATTATGCCTCATTAATTTCAGTATTGGACGTTGAAATGACAAGAGGCATAAGTATCGAAAACAAAGACAATGAGTTGCAAAAAAGCGTAGACTAAAAATCGTCATAGGACTAAAAATCATCTAAAATCCGTCAGTATTAAAAATGCAATCCTGTCTGCTGCTTTAGTCCCAATTCATGGCCTACAGCAAATGTTTCTTATTACCAAGGTATTGCACAAGAAGGGGAAAAGCAAAGACTACACTCAAAACCTTTGCAACTCAACTGTTGCAACACGTACTGATGGCATTGGATGCAAGCCTGTTTCTAAACCTCTGAATGTTCCAGTGAGCATTGTTGAGGGCATAAAAAACAAATTTCACTATAAACCATCCAAGATTTGCTTTTCCTATTATTTCCTAATGAGGAGTCAAAAAGCTAATCAGAAGAATTGTCCAGAGGGTAAAGACTACTCACAAAGATTTTCAGTAAAGAACAGAATAAGCATTTATAGTTATTTTAATGTATAAAATAAGTAATTAAAACACAAGTCTAGTCCATTGAAAGTTTGCATTTGAAAGATTATACACCAGTCAGATGAGACAAAAATTTATTTCTTTGGATTCTTTAAAAAGGCAATGTGCCAAAAGAAACTAATAAAACAGCTTGAAACACTGGATGTGAATCCAAATTTAGATTTATGGGAATAATCAGTAAATGGAAAACATTACCACATTCACGCAGCAGTTACACTGAAGTTACCATTACCAAAAAAACAGAACTTTTCTAAATGTAATTCCACTTTATTACACGTAAAAATGTTTATATATCGATACTGATCCTTTAAATCTGAGTCGATATTAACAATCGATATTTATTTCCTTCTTATTGCTGATTGTTTCTGGAGGTGGGAGGGAAGTCAGTAGTATCGTTAATTTTTTTAAGGTGTTGAAAGGATAGTGAAATATATAAAATGTATATGATATCAATAAATATTGGTTATTGGCCATAACAGCAATATTAATATTGGATATTGATACTGGCACACATTTTCCAATCAGTGCAGGCCTAGTTAATACAACCAGTAATAATTTTATAATAAGATTCTAAAATGTTATTTTAGAATTTAAGCATTTACTGTGTGCTGCAGAACATGCTAGATATGTAGCTGGATCCCCTCTTAATGTAATTATTTCACCACGTATTCATAATTTTGCTTATTTCTAACACATCTAAACAACAGAAAATATTGACAACTAATGAATTTGCGTACAATCATTTCGACGGGCTTCCACTGGTAACGGACAGTCACACAAACAGGAAACACAACCCACAGCGGTATGGATGATTGTTCTGTTACAGTCGCGCCCCTCAGGCTAAGATAAATCACCAGCAGAAAAGACCAGCTCTGGTCATTTGGACATTTGCTGCATATTTTCCAAATCTGTTGCATTTCATTTGAACTCAAAAGTCACTTTGTTCATAAACTGTTTATTTTCAGTTCTCGTGATTTATATCTTGTTTATAATCTGTCACAGACTAAAAGTCGAGGCCACAGACAATACATTCCAGTTCACACATTCCATGAATTTAGACTTTGGACTTTATAACACTTCAGACAATTTCAGTTTAAATAATCATTACAGAAATCTGAAGTAAAGAGAAAACCGTGACTTCCCCTTTGGTTAAAGATTGCTAGATCTTACGTAACATTAGTAACCTTGTTTTACCTCCGATAGCTACGTGAACCCCCAGCCCCCTCCTCACCTGAGTCCGGCAGAAGGAGATCCTGGGCTGTGGGTGGCCAGACCGTGAGGGTTGGAAAAGTTCTGGAGCTCCTCCTCTGACAACATCACAGCAGAGAGAGCACACAACCACAGAAACATCACTTCATGGCTTAAAACAAAAAAAAAAAAAAAAAAAAAAATTTTTAAAACCACTGATTATACTCAGATTGCAACTTGAAATGCAACCTGAGTATAGGCTGCAAATAACATCTATTTCTAGTCAGGAATAGATGTTATTTCTGACTAGAAATAACATCTATGACAGTAAAAAGACAAAAACAATGAGTAGAGATGCACCAATCAGGCTTTTACCAGCCAATCCAGATATTTTTAAGACTTTTACAAGCAGATTTTTGGACATTTTGTTCTAATTAACCAAATATCCAGAAGAAATATGAAACATAAAAGAAACGGTTTGTTCATAGATATGATGTTTCAACAAACTACATATATAAACACATATGAAATGCATTAAGGTTTGAGGTTTAAACGTGACAAATAAATTTCCCAATTTCAGTTCCCTGCAGATTGATTGGTGCATTGCTAATGACAATCACCCTGATGTTTAAACTGTTTCTACAGTAGCTGTGTTGCAGTTTGGTGCTATTTTGTAGCTTCTGACACGTCTTATAATTGTTACAAATGTGTTACCATCTAGAGCTTCCTTCTCTGAGTCCGAGTCCCAGTTCAGAGAGGAAGGAAAGGCTGAGGACTTGAATCTCCTCTGTGCGTCCATCTGTGGGTCTGCGGCCGTCCGCTCTGGGTCGTCCTCTCCATCTAGCTCCCACGCGCAGTCGGCCGTCATCAAGCCGTCGCTCAGATTTGGAGAACATGAGGACTAGTTTGCAGAAACATGGATCAGTGACGGCCGTCTGATGTTGGAAACGACATCAACAACGCAGTGGTGCAGGTCTTACCTCTAAGCTGCAGCTGAGGAAGTTAGCGGCGGTAGGATTTTGTGCTGAACCGTAGGATAGGGGCCCATTGCTGGTCCCTGGGGTTAGGGGCTGCCCATCTGGCTCCATGGTCCCCCAGAGGACAGTATGGAGTCCCACCGGCAAACAGCCTCCCTACATTGTGCAACCTCTTCTGAGTCTGGAAGCACAAACTCAAACTTAACTTTTTGTTTGTTTGTTTTTCACTGCAAGAAACTTTTATGCTGCAGGAATGTGCATGCATTGATAAACAGAGCTGCAAATAAGCATAGGAACAATGAAATCTGCAGAATCTGCCTGGTCCTATTCCCCCAGCTCCAGTTTTTTCGTGCCGTCTGACCTATTTTTAACAATATGTCTGGTATTTAAGAATCAAATGGGGCGCCCAGATGGTTACATAAATAAGTGGCCTTTATATTCAGGCCCATGTCCTCCCCTTGCCTGCTGCCCCCTCTAGAAAAGCAGGGAAACGGATCGAGATGTCCCCTGAGTTTCGCCTCTGTCGCCTCCGAAGACGTGGCTCGTATCGATCCAGGCGGTCAGGTGATTGGGACAACAACACATCCGTGCAGACTTTATAAAAAAGAAAAAGAAGAGAAAAAGAAACTGCAGCTGTTTTCTTAAGAGCGACTACTCACTGAAATCGGCCTGGTTTGCGGGTCGCACAGCGAGGCTGACACCGTCTTAAGCACCGTCCGTCATAGTTTCTGGGCCGGGATCCGGAGCTTTACGAGCCGCGCCGATGCTCGCGGGAGGCTCCGACGTGCTCCGCGCGGACCAGCTCGCCCCCTGGTCTCTAGTTGCCGCTCGGGTTTTTCGATAGGATCCCTCCTCGGAGGTGCCAGGCGGAGGACTCCATGTTATTCAGCTCGCAGGCACGCCACGGCAGCGTGCGTAACGTCAGCGGGGAGGGCGACGGAAAGAGTTGGGAGAGGAAACCCACCAGAGGCGACTTTAATTAGTCAAACTTTTACAACTGTAGGTCTTTACACATATTATGTGCTTAGTTATGTTGCGTGCGTCTTTTTTTAAATGTCAGGACAAATATTTTCTTACTGGCGAAAAGCTATAAAGTTGGCAAACCGAGCGTCTAAAGTGATGTTTCTTATTAATGTGGATTTTTTTAGGTGACGTCAATTGTTAAAATTCTGTTCTTCCACATTATGTTGAACTTATAACATTTATCTCATACATTGTAATGTAAGTACTCACATATACACATTGTTGGACACATAATGTGTCCCTCGTTTGGCGAGAAAAGCGTCTGCTACGTCTGTTTTGTCGATAAATTTGTTTAAAATAAATACAGGCTGGAAATCAATCAACGTCTGATTATTAGTCGGTGCGTTGGCTCCCCCTACTGGCCGTCAAAGAGGCAGCTTTCCTTTAATACATGTAACTACAAGTAAAAGTCATGTTTTTGGGAGTTCGTAAACATTGGCGGTCCTTGCAGGAATAGCGTTCAGGGCGAAGGCCTCTTTCACACACACACACACACCAAACACACCACACACACACACACACACACGCACACACACACACACTTCACCTTTCTGCAATTAATAAAAAAACTAAAATATTTTATTTGAAGAATATAATGGAATAATACATGGATCAATATATGTATAATTCTGTTACATGATATAAATATGATATTATATATATATATGTTTACAATTCAAAATGCTTTTAATCATACAAGTTTGACATCATTATATCCAAAAACCTAATTTCAGTGCTATAATAAGACTTGTATCCTTACCTAATTTATATGCAGAGTTCAAGCCAATGTGTATAGATGTTGGCATTCCCACAGAGGACATAAAGCTGACACACTGTGGTGAGATTTGTGTCCATTTAACTTCAAATTTCTGCACTCGAGCATCTTCGGCTGTGCAGATTGGTGCAGTCTGAGCCAAAAAGTCAACGACATGAGCAGCAGAAGCGCTGACGGAAAAAGAAGTCTGTATGAAATACAAGATTTCAACCCGGAGTCTGCTGGGAACGTTTGCAACTGTTGGTATGATAGTGCAATCAGTGGAAGGCCGTACAAATGTTTCCAGTGCCAAAGGTTTGCCTAGGAAACAGACTGTCTCTTCTCTGCTGAAAAAAGCAGCAGAACGTTTTTCTGATGAAAACATCGTCAACGACCAGGGGGGCTTTGAGAGAAAGTGATCCGCTTAGAGGAGGCAGTAATTCATCTGTTATAGCAGGAGACGTGTTGGTGCAAGTCAAAGTACTTGTTAAGTGACGTTTGGAAATGAGTATATTAGCTTTACTGCCTCAGAAAATGCACAATCTGCAGGTTTTGATTCCATCGCTTCATATGCTTTGAAAAAATGGGATTTGGAAGGACTTTGAATTTGCATAAATAAAATAAGCTAATGAAGACTCATGTTTATTTTATTTACATGATAGAATAAAGTACTATTTACTCAATAAGCAATACTAATGAAAAGACTCATTTATCTTGATTTAACATGAATTAGATTATTAACATAATTTGAATTTAGTTTTAGTACAGGAAATGATCAAAGCTATCAAAAGACAACAACCAAACATGATTGGACGATAATAAGAGGTCTTTAGAGTCTTAACCAATAAAATGCCAACCAACTTAATTTGAAGCTGTAATATGTAACTTTTATAAAAGCAAAATATTTTTTTACATATTTGTTAAGGCTGTCATAATGTTGTGACAGTATGTTATGAGACAGATTGAAAAACATTGAGCTCTTCTGCCTTCTCCCAGTGCTAACTAGAAACAACCAGTCAGAGCCAGGAGGAGAGTCTTAGCGCTGTCAGTCATCCTCCCTGTGGCGCTGCCCATCCTCTCACTCCCCCTTTTCTCTCTGCTACACTGTAGCTAGCATAGCCCGTTGTCAAAGCTAAAGCTACTTACCATAGCCACTGATGACGTCAGATTAATGGTCTTCCTGTTGGTTGTTTCTTTGCCACTAGCACATTTAGCAACTGGCATATGAGATTGATTGACAACGCTAAGACTTGCCTCCTGGCTCTGATTGGTTGTTTTTGTTCGGGAGCAGTGCATTTCTTCAGATGGCAATAGTAGCTCAAGAGGAAATAAATTATTCATAGATTATCTGTTTCAAAACGTCCTGTCACGACATGTTGACAGTTTTAACACGTATGTAAAAACGTTTTTTTTTTTTGTTTTTTTTTATGAAAGTTACTTACTGCATCTTTAAGGAGATTGCAATTGACCGAGCAGTTTCTAGAACATTGTTTAGCCACTTCTGGCCCTGCAGGATGTGTGTTTCTGTCTAAAACTTTACTGGATAAAAAAAATTTGCAATTTAATATTTAAGCATTTCCTTAAAATACTCCATAATCTTCAAGGATTTCACTAAAAGGAGTTGTGTAAAAAAAAACCCATTCTTTATCCATTTCATAGAGTAGGCCTTGCCAAAGTGCTCGCACCCATTGAATATTTCATATTTTGATTCATTTTACATGTTAGACCAATACAAAGAATTACATGATTAATAGGAGCAGAAAAAATCTTTATTATATTTTTTTTTCTTCATTGTTCAGCTTTCCAGGCTCATGGTTTTTGTGTCTTGACTTTCTGTAAAGAAGAAATAAATATGTAAGAAAAATAAATGTAAACAGACCAAATCTTTTACTTTTAAGCAACCCTGTAAAAAACACTTTAATGAACATTGCATTTGCGAAGACTTTGTGACACAAATTGTGCAAATTTAAAGCAAATATGCAAGACCCAACTGTCTTAGACCATGGTGCAACTTCAAAACTGAGCAAACTGGAAAAAAATCCAAGTCCTCTTGAACAAATATTTTACAATGTCTCTCAGCATGGTGAGATTTTGGAAACTTCAGTGTCTACTGAGATGTTTAAGAGCTGCGGCATGAAACAGAAACGAAACATTGTGTCCCGGGAAATTATTTTCTTGAGACAACCTTGAACTTTTGAGTCGGCCCACTCTGGTGAAGATATATCCAAGACTTCTGCAACTAATATTTTAGGGCTTCAAGCCTTTGAAGTGATAGTTTTAATAAAATTCCGATGCACAAATAAAGTAAAAACCATCCCCGAAGAATCGATATCATTTACTAACTTTAAGTGTGAAGGAATAGAGTATAGAGTTGGTTTTACATACAGAAGAACAGTACATTCAGACAATAAACCAATAATGATAAATATTGCAATAGACATGTCATCAATAGCAATAGGTAATATATCTTGTATGATATTCAATAATTTCACTGATCGCCAATCCTGAACTGCACAGCATTCTGGGAGATGTAGGCAGAGGAAAGAGTTTAGCCAGTCAACCTCTCAAGGCCAGCTAAGCTAGGTCTGTGGCATGAGCTAACTCATTCATTGGTTACCTAGCAACAACTTGAGTAACTTGCAATTTAAAGTTTTGCCACCATGCCTCCTAACTGCGGAAAAATGAAAAAAAATCAACAGTGTGAAAACTGATGATGAAGCAGGAAAGATCACCAGACTTTGTAGTATTTCATAAATTTAAAAGAAAAACTAACCAATAATCACTGATATCAACTGATATGAAACTCATATATCATTACATGTTTATCATCCAGCCCTATGCCACATTATTCAGATTTTTATAACACTATAACTGCTAATTGATCAGCTCTATCTTATGTGGTTTCGGTTACTGACAACTAACCACTTTCAAGACTCATTTCTAATTTCGCTAAAAAAAACGCCACAACCATTATGTTTTCAGCTTCATTTCTTAGAGCTCAGAATTTTCTCCGTTTTACCGTTTCTAGAGACATTAGTATAATGGAGGATTCCTACGTACCCCAAAGTGTTCCCAGGTACTGATTTCTTTGTAGAAGGCATCTCCTGGACAGGTTGTGCTCACCACATCTCTGTGCCCTTGCAGGGTGTAGGAAGACACTAGCCCACCTCTGTTTACTGCACAGGATGCAAGCTGATCTCTCACCAGACTCATGGCATGCTGAGACGGCAGATTGGTTTGGTAGTCCCCAATAAAGGACACACCGTAGCCTTTAGAGTTCTGTCCGTAGGTGTGGGCTCCCTGGATGTCCCAGCCCCGGCCCTCGTAGATGTACCCGTCAGAGCCAGCAACAAAGCTTTAGAAGAATTTTATTGTAAGATTAGTTTGTACCTTTGGCATGCAGAAGTAATCTTATAATGCTGTGGACTTTACCTATATCCAATGTCATCCCAGCCTCTGTCTTCTTGGTGGAAGCGCTGCATGGCTCGCATGTCCGCAGAGCATTTCTCAAAGGTCAAGCAAGGCTCACTTGGTGTGTGGGTGTGATGAATGAACAAGAAGGGCAGAGGCAAGGAGAGGCTGGTGGGTGTTCCTCTGTACGGCTCAGCGCCCCACATACATCGAGAAATGATGGGTGGGCAATCTATGAAGACATAGAAGGCATTAAATGTTTATTTACAACATTCTTTTCTGTCCTTGAATTCTTTCAAATCTTTCAGTTCGTTGGTCTGATCTCATGCTTACCCATGTACATGTGAACAAACTCTTTTATTGCCATTTTCACCACAGCCCTCAGCTTCCTCTTAGTCTCCATTTTCATCTTTGGTTGTCCTGTTAGTCTTTGTTGCAGTTCCACGGTCATCATTGTCTTTCTCATCAGGCGAGGAGGGAAGACCAAAAGTTTGAAGTTCTCCCTGCGACGTTGACTGATGAGACGTGGGGCACTGTCCATTCCCTCCCTGTCCAGTTGGTGGCTATAGTACTGCTTCAACAGACTGCTGAGCTTGAGAAGACAACTGGAATTGGCTGAAATCTCCGTCCCCAATATCATGCCGTCCATTCTTCCATTGATCTGAGCTATGGTGAACAGATTTGGTTTGCTGGAGAGCGTGAAGACTTGAGGAGACGTTACGTTGTTCCAGCACCCATCAGGCCCGAGGTAATGTGTGCCTGAAGAATGACGTCTGAAAGAAACACCAAGATCTTTGGCGAGAGTGAGGTGGATGTGAGCTTGACGTTTAGTCTTGAGGATACCCGCTTCGATGCCCAACAGGAGCGGTGCGACGGTTACCGTGGTACCGTCTGGGGTCAGAACCACGCCTTCTTCTTTGAAGTCTTCCAGCACCCTGTGATGCACAGCCTTGCGAAAGTATTCTGAGAGGTTAGTAGGCATTTCAGAAGCAGCTTGAGCGTCTGGAAGGAAGTGTCGGATGAAGGCATCATTTAGGCCAGCTGCTCTGCGCAATCTCATCAACACAGTAGCTGGATCTGATCCAGGATCCTCATCTTCTATCTGCTTTACAGCCCTGATGAAGTCTTCCATGTGGTATGAAAAGGAGGCTGGAGACAGAAACATTTCTTTCACATATTGAAATAAGCATCTTTTGATGACCAATATTGAGGTAATGGTAAAGCTGAAACTGAAGTTCTCTAAAGACGGATACATTTAGCTAACAATGTCCCGGAGTAGCTTAACACCGGTGTGTGAAATGGCTACTTAGCTAATGTTAGCTTGTTGTTAAAGTCTTTTATCTCTTGTTCCAGAAACAGTTTTCTAATCATATTATCACTACAGCATATGCAATACAATTGGTCAAACTTTCCGATATAGTCTTTATGGGGGAAGGCAAATATTCTACTATTAGGACGAATTATTTTGACTGAAAAACACATTTTTTTAACATGTTTTTTAAGTTTTAACACTGGATACTGATAAAACTAAAAATAAATAAGTTAAATATCTATTCTGAGTTTTAAGATTGAATGTGGTATTCTTGACAAAAACTAAGATAAAGTATAATTTCCGGTAAAAATAGATGCTCTAAACGTGTTTTAAGTTTGAACACTGAATGCTAGATTTGGGCCAAAAAAAAAGGTGTCATTTTTGTCCGTTCAACAAAGTGCCCAAGGGTCCAAAGAATAAAGTGTCCACAGAACAATTAGTTTTTTTGGACAAAGTACTTTATTTGGGCAGGACACATTATTCTTTGGATAAAAGTGTAATTTTCTGGTCAATTATGGCTATTCTGGCTCTAAAAACTAAAGGTGATTTTTTTTATTTTTGAAATAAATAAATGTTTTCAATAGCTTTAAATTGAAATAGTGGCTGTGACTCTTTTTTTTTTTTTTTTTAAAAACCCTTGAAATCTTAACATTGACTGTTTCTGCCTAAAACCATTTTTTGTCAATGAAACTATAGAACTAATTTACAGTAAGTTTCTTTAAAGTTCCACTTTTGGGCTGTCCATAATGAAACGAAATCTGACAGAAATAATTTTTCTGGGGGTCAGCAAAATGTACTTCCTCTGAGGGAAATAAGACCATTAACAAAAATATAAATGTAAATCATTGTCTAAAACTTCACATAAAAAAAATAGAGTTGGAATCTGGTCAGTTGAGAATCCCAAGTCTTCAACAAAATGTTGAACATTTTATAATACTACTTATAAAAGTAAAGCTAAAAAAATACAAATATGTGTACAAGCAATTAACAATAGACTCAGAAAAATTATAATTCTGACTTTGTTCAGGTGAAGGCTGGAAAACAATATTGGTTATTCCCAGCATTAGATTAAATAGTAGTAAACTTTTAGTTTCCGAATCAAAATCTGGATGAATAATATCTAGTCCCTTAGACGCCTAACACAACGTTAGAGCATTATAATGTTCCCAAATCATGTTATTTTTAAGCAAAACTGACCTTGAGTTTTGCAAAAAATAATTTCCACTACCTCAACACAATCAAAATGAAGTTTTCCTTCATTATGGATCAAGAAATAACGAATGAGCCAGAGAATGATTTTTTTATCACAAAACACTGTGTGTAAAAATGAAAAAATAAAATAAAATAAAAAGTGAGAAGAAACAGACAATATTTACCTTCTGCATTCGTGCTGACCAGCAGAACCAGAAGAGCTAGGGTTAATTTCCACCAGCCTTTATCCATCTTGAGCTGTACACACTTTGAGGTCCAGGCTCCAAATGTGCACACCTTTGTTTCCCTCTCTTTTATAGATATTCCGCACGCGGAGTGTAGTTATGCAACAGCCGCGAGGGTACACTGCACTGTGTTTGCTTTTAATCAACCCGTGCCCAACTAGCAATACGGGAAACGGTCACCTGTGAAATGAGCCACGGGCATTGTTCTCAACTGAGCGGTGAGGAAAACACACAGTTGTGTCCTCGCAACGTCCAGCGTCTGTCACAACGGACACGGACATTGAGAAATGTGCCGTTTCTGTAATAAATCTCAGTCTGTGTCATTAACGTGGCCACGCCACTGTATAAATTAGGGCCGCTCCTCTCTGAGGCAATAATGTTCGCTCTGGTTAATAATAATCGTTGGGGTGGGGGGAAATGCAAAGGTTGCCTGCAAAACTGAGGAAGTTCCAAAATCATAAATCACGTGTTCCGGTGTTATGGCTGATTTTTAATGTGCGCACTAATCAGATGTTCACTCCGCAGCACTGGGAACAGAAAACCCAGAAGTTCCGCGTAGATTGTTAACGCACCAACTTGAGGAGGAGAAAGGGAAGTGTGACGTCGCCTGGTTGATATGTAAAGTCCGCTGCAGACAGACAGATAGACAGATGTCCGTTACCGTAACAACGTGAACATCACGACATGAACAAAGTGACTTTTATGAGAATGAGCTCAAAACATAAACATGTAGGGAAGTTTTATTGGTATTTTACGTGATAAACCAACACAAATTATTGTAAACTGGATTTAAAAAATATACAATTAAAAGAAATCCCCTTGCTAAGCTGTAAGAAGTTAGTCTGCTACGGACCATATACTGTACATTTTAAAAGAAAATGCTCTGATTAGCTGAGACAAAATTTGGCCTACATGTAAAGCATGGTGGTGGCAGCGTCATGCTTGGGAAAGAGTTCACCTTCCAGCAGGACAACAATCCTAAACATAATGCTAGCTAAATACAGCTACAATAGGATGGCTGCGATACAAGTGAGATGATAAAAGGGCTCAGTCAAAGTCCAGACATAAATCAAATATGCAAAGCTGGCAGAGAGGCCACAAATGGAAAAATGGGGTTGAATGGACATACATGCCACACCTTTCAGATTTTTGGGGGTTTGTTTTAATAAAAAAAATACTGTTTTACTTGAGTAATATATAAAAACAAAAAATTG
>NW_015112965.1:360678-387103 GCF_001443285.1 Poecilia latipinna | reverse complement strand
TTTGAACTTCTCAAACACCGTAACCTAACCTGTCTGGTGTGTTCCTTGTTTTGTGGCTCACTAATGTTCTCTAACAATCATCCGAAACCTGTTAGATTACGCTACAATCAGGTGTACTCTGCTTACTAATTAGGAAACCTCTGAAGCCAGTTTATTGCACTGGATTGTATTTAGTGCCGTCACAATAAAGCACACTTATAGATTTGTATACGTAAAAAGTTTTGAACACCGTTTTAAATTTCTACCATTTAACTGTTATGTACTACTTTGTGTTGGTTTGTCACCAATCAGTTTAAAGCTGATTTATACCAAACATGCCATAGCTGTGAATATTGTACATATTGTGAATAGTAATTAAATCGTCTCAATATTCATTTGTTTTTCTGTTTCCCTTTGCAGATTTGATCTCGGATTTTAATACAGACCTATTCCAGGTCATGTGATACCTACACCAGTGTGGAATTTACTCGTGCCAACTTTTCCTCAAGCTCACCCTTGGACCCTGAGGACATATTTCTGGATGCTGTTGTGGAACCTAACTTCCTGACCTTTTACCTAAGGATGTGGATGTACCTTGCTTTCGGCTGCAGAAAGAGGGAATCTTTATGGATCACGTTTCTGTGAGGCTTATTGTTCAACCATGGTAAAACTTGCAAACCCTCTCTACACGGAGTGGATTCTCGAAGCAATACAGAAAATTAAGAGGCAAAAGCAGAGGCCTTCTGAGGAGCGAATTTGTCATGCGGTGTCCACGTTGCATGGACTGGACAAGAAGATCGTCCTTGAGCAGTTGGATTTAAGTGTTCATGATGGCTCTGTCCTTAAGGTTACAAATAAAGGAAGCGCCTCCTACAAGGACCCAGGAAACCCTGGAAGAATCGGATCAATATTGCCTGCAAATGCACCTTTGCCGTCAAAGGAATCTATATGGAATTCAAGTGATCTGCGCCATATCGATTGGAATAAAATACTCAGGAGGGCCATCGAGGGTCTGGATGATACCCATGGCTCCTCACTTAAGAACATTGAGCGATATCTGAGGAATCAGGACGATCTGTCAGAAGTTGTTGATAATTCCGCTTTCCGTCAAAGGTTGCGGCTAGCCGCTAAGCGGTCAGTCAACAATGGCAGGCTGTTAAAAAACGGCCCTCGGTATAAACTCAGCCATGGCAGTGTGGAGGGAAGGAACCCCAGGTGTCCAAGTGCTTCCCCCTTGGTCCTGTCATCAGTGACACTCCTCCCTCATGAGCGCGAGCAGGTATATGCACCTTGACCTTTGCACTCTCACTCACTTACTCCAAGCTAATAAAATTTAAAAAAATAAATAAATAAATGTTTTTAAACAATTAATTTTTCAGTGATGCAGGGAGCATTATCCCTAAAGGCCAGGGACAGTTGTGAGTCTTTGAAGTGAGGTTATGTTAAAAAAATTTAGACAGATAAAATCTTACCTGCAATACAGGAATCTTTTGTTTCAACTCCACATTCGTAGGTCCAAGTGGGTAAAGCGAGGAGGGTCCGTGCATCCTGAAATGTCTTAAATTCAAGTATCTAAAATCAAGGCCTAAAAAATTAATTTAAAAAAGTTACGTTGGCCTTAAATATGTGAATCATAGATCTTAAATTTTGTTGCGGCATTACTATTTAATCTCTCATATACTATGTAGGTTTTTTTTTTTTTTTGTCATGAGACTTTCCCATCAGGCTAATGTTTATGTCACTTTATTGTGTTGTGTGTCTCATGGCAGTTGAGACTACTGGTAGCTATCTGCTAATTTACACTTGCTAGCTAGCAAATGTATATTAGCAGCTATGTTAGAAGGAACTATTGGTTCTGGTTCCTGGAGTGGAAATGGAGGGAGGAGATAAACTAGCCATCTAAAATAAAAGGCTAGCAAGCTTGCTTTTCTGCCTCCGTCAAAGGTTAAGTGCAAACTTATCGCCAGTAGGGTGGACGTCGTTCATCTTTGCCATTGGATCACTTCCGTTGCCAACCCATATGATGCTACATTTATTCTGTGTAAAAAATTAAAAAAAAAGTTCTTAAGAAGTCTTAAATGTGGTGAAATTGGTGAAACCTGCAGAAACCCTGAGTGAGAGAGATGGCCAAGACCAAGACTGACTTTTATCGTCCTGGAACAACTCCAGCCCACTTCCAAGAGAAGATGGGGGTCAGAGTGGGTGCACCACCAATAATCAACCTGAGAGCTTAACATTTAAAGTATACTTACCAGTGGGGATGACTACCTCATGTAAAAGTAAAGCTCTTCCTCTGGAATCCATGAGCCGCTGCTGCTTTGAGCCGTACCGCAAGGAAGAAGTTTTCTCTTTAAGGGATAGGTTAGTGTCATGAAACCAACAACCAATTAAAAAAAAGATGACAGCCATGTTTAAAGCTCCTGAGTTAGCTTTGATTTTCATCTGCCTAATTGAAGACAAAAAAGCAAGAAAACCACTGAGCTTCAGAATTAATACAAAGTTAATTAGCATTGGTAAACATGAGCTCACATTCTATTTCCTGCTGGCATTTGTCGTGGAGTTTGATTGGATGAATGCACCGCATAGAGCAGCCCTTACAGCTGATATTTAATGCTAGCTGCATAAATGCCATCTTCGACTCAGTTCTTAGACGCTGCCGGTCTTTTAAAAATTAGGTTATTGAATCCTCCTCTAGTCTAAGCACAGTGTTGAACTGCCTCCTGCAGCAGTGCCGGTGCTGATTATAGTTTAGCTGCTTATGAAATGTTCACAACTACAGGATGTTGCTTAAAACGGCGTGAATAAATTAAGTTGATGATAATGGGCTAGTTGTTTGAAGTTACATTAAGATAAAAGTGTGATCTGTGTAATCTAGAACTGATAAATTCACAAATCTTTGCTGGTTTTCTGGCTGTGGAAACCAAGCTACTTCTTTTTCTTGATTGAACCAGTTGACCACTGACAGTAACTCTTCATAAACTGCCATGGCGTTTTGGGGAATGTGAATTGTTTTAAGGTGGTAGGGGTCACTTCAGTCTTGGTGTATTAACCAACCTTTATCTTTTGCTTCAAGGTCTAACTAATCTGAATTTGTACTTAAAGATACTAAAGCAGCCATACATGGAAGGCAGGATACCAAAGCTGCTATCTGAACAAAACTGGTCCACAAGGGATGATGTGGTGCAGGTTTTAGATGTTTTCCTGCTTGAGCACAGCTGACTTAAATGAGGGGATCATTAGCAAGCAGCTGCACAACTTGAAAACAGGCTTAGGAGTTAATTTAATGATTTGAATCAGGTGTTTGGAGCAGGGGCACATCTAAAATTTTTAGGACATGTCCCTTTGAGGACCAAATTGGCCCACCTCTGCTGCGAAATCACGTAAAAATAATTTAGACACTGCTTAGAAATGCGATGGGCATTGCTTTCTATTTGTCTTGCTAGTATTTGATAAAGTCTCTCATAAAAACAAGCGTCCATGACGTCACATAATACAGCTGCTCAGATTTCTTTTCTCCTTATTTCTGTTTTAAGCCAAATGTCCCCTTCAAAGGTGTTTATTGTTACCTGCTGATCAGCTTGACTCATGTGCCTCTTGTGACGTCATCCACCCAAATACAAGCGAAGAAGAATTATTTTGAACAAAACCTGACTTCAAACGTCTTGAACTTTCCCTTTTAAAATGCACTGCAAGGTTGTGAAAGGTAAAGTTGTTTTTTTTTTGTCCAAAATGAATTTAAATCCTGGATAGAGTTTTTTTCTTTGTAGGAATTTCACTACTAAAGCCTTAATATTTGGGGCTTTTAGATGCCATTTAGAGTCCATCCTTTTACGTCCATGTTGCTAGTTCCATAACAAGAGAGCTTGGACAATCAGAAAGTCATGCTGACTGTGTGTGGTAGGCAGTCTGCAGTGGTCTTCCCATAGGTTATGCAACCCTATCCTAATGACCTTAAAGGATGGGACTGACTTGTCTTACGAGCTGCAATAGAACAGCTATTTTATTGGTAATTTGTAGGGGGCATGAGAATGTGTTGAGTAAGGAACCCGGAGTGCTCTCTGACTGCATGCAGCTGTTATGAGCTTCGTGCAAACAAACATGCCAGAGGGAGGAAATAAGAACCTGACAAACAAACTTCCAGGTTAGCATCGATACCGCTGTTCTCGCCTCCTCCTGTGTTTCTGTTTTCTGATGCCTTTGCAATGCGAAACGTCCCAGAAATGGCAGCACTTATGCTAATTGCAATGTGATTTGTAGTTTTTGATGGAAAACAGTTGTCTTTTTGCAGCTTCTATTAAGCGCAATGTGCAGGCGTCTGGTTTTGTTGTAGAGGCTTTTAACGTATCTCGTGTTGGGGCTTATCGAGATTAAGCGCGGTCTCATGCTTTATGCACAAGTTGTGCAGCTGAAGTGGTGAGCTGCATCAGGCAACAGAGATGTCACCCCACTCCCCGGCAGTTTCGCAGTGAATAATCAGGAAGCGACACCTTGATACTGCAGCCACAACTGTGACTGTTGTCTGTGGTCAGGCCAAAAGTGAAACCGAGAAGTGCTGCAGAGACACTGTGTCCTGCGACGGCTCTTCTCAGGAAGGGCCCCACTGTTTTCCATTTGGAACATTTCAACCCCTCGCTCCCGGCCCTTGATGACATCACCTCACCAGTTCAGGTTTAACATTTACTTCAAAGGATGAGACGTTTCTGCCTGCTTAGCTGTTAAGGGGCAACGAGAGAGCGCGTGTGTGTGCGTGCTGATAATGAGAGATGCTTTGAGGTTAAAAAAAGAGCAGTCTTGGTTTTAGAGTTTATTAGATTCTGAAGAGACTCTGGCAGGAACAAAGACAAGGAATGAGAGTGTTTTTTTTTTTTTTGTTTTTTTTTTCCCCTGCTGTGTTATGCAACCACTTGAGCTCCCTCTCGCTCTACCAGCAGTGTTCTAATAGGACCCCACCCCCTCACTCAGGACAGCCTGCTCTTTTGAAGCAGCATAATTTCCTGTAATGTTCTTAATTTAGAATCCCCAAGTAAATCATCAGCATCTCTACAGCTGTGTTTATTTTTTGCATTTTAGCCTCTTATAAATTGCAAATTGCTATTGATTATAATCACTAGAGCAAAAAAAAAAAAAAAGAAATCCTTATGGAAATTAATCTAGTTCCTGGGTTAGGCTTCATAGCTCAGAGCTTGTTATGATCCTCTGTTTGGAAATGTTACTACATTGTCAGTTTGCTTGCTAATTTTTTTGTAACTCAAAAGTATAAAACACGAATTAATCAGTCAATCAAAGATCAAAATCAGCCAATTGATTTCCCTATTTCCTACTTTTTGAACACATAACAACTAACTAACATTTTTGGGCCATAAATGTATCAACTTTGAACTTTTAATAAAAGTCACATATTTTCTGTTCTATTCCAGACTACTACTTTGGAAGAGAGGCTGTAGCTAATGTGGTTCTTACATGTGTTGTTTCCCCCTCATGTTGTTGTTTAGACATGGGGTAACATGAGATTATCATAGTATGGTGGTCTTGAGTTATGCAATGATTAGAATGATTTCAGTAGAACGATTTCACTCTTTGTAGAATTACTAAAATATATGTTTTATGTTAGCTGGGCTATCTGCTGCAGTATAAAGCCTGCAGTCAACTGCTTTCCAAACCCATCACTTGTAGCTTGCCAACTGTTTTGAAGCAGTGTCATAGGATCCTGCTTCGTTTCCACAAGACGGTCTGTTTTAATGAGCAGGAGTGTTTGCAAAGAGTTGAGTTTCTCTTTCTTGTTGATGAAGTAAAAGTATAGTTTCTCTATTTAGGCCAGCTGACAGGGAGCGGGCACCAACAATTGGAAGAAAGGGAATGCTTCATTAATCTGCACTCGATAAAGCCAGAAAAAAACTCAAGTCGCTCTGGCTCTTTCTCCAACAACTCATTAAAAGCATTGCAAAACATTGAAGTGGTATGATGAAAAGGTTCGCAGTATTGAAACGCAAAGTGTCGGTATGCTGAACGACCCATGTCCGGTTGGTTAGAGTTATATGGTTTTTTTTTTTTTTTTTTTTTAAACATTTGTCAAAGCTGCATGAATTGCTTTCGACCGTTGATTAAGTATTTTTTTACCACAAACTGAGTGAAATCGTGTAATAAGAATGCCAAACGGTCTTCCGTAGCCAATATCAGAAAATAACTGTAAAACTCAATTGAGTCCAATAAATTTTATTTTAAGTATTTTTATCAAGCAGTCACAAATTTTTGTGGACTTTCCTCTTTTCCAGTCGCTTCTGGTTCACCTAATGCCCCATATATTGACCTGGCAGGTTGGAAAATAGAGCAATCATCGACGTGGAAGTAAACTGCTTCCCCTCTCTACAACAACACATTGATGGAGCCAGGAACAATGACCAAACGGCCTCTGCTTCCCACCCCCCTGGGCATCATTTGGATGGTGTGACAGATTAAAATAAAAGTGCTCCAGCTCCTCCTACTTTGTGTGTATTGACGTAAAGGAAATGACAAATAAAATGTCCACCTCTGTGTGATTGAGTGGAGGCCAGCTCAAGGTCAGCACCGGGGTAGATTTGAAAGATGCAAATTTGGTTTGACTCAGGATGCTGATCTGCGTCATAGAAACCAGGAACTAATTATGGGCATCCCCAGAGTGCCATTCAGAGCCGAAGTCAGTTGGTAAGGCCTTAGTGTGTAAACTGATGATGAGGTGGGTTATTTATGGTCACACCCAGAGAGTGTTATTTTCCATTATGAACTTCCTCCCAGTAGTCTGTTTGCTGCTCCGCTTGAGCCGTTATGTTTGATCTTGATTTCCACATATGATCGGTTACGTTTAAACAGCTCCTGTGTCAAGTTATGACACTTAAGTTTTCTTTACCTTCCTTCATTCTGAATGATCAATGGGGAGAAATCCTCTTAAACCTCGAGCTCATATTTTACTCCTGAACTGTGCCATAAGCCCTTAAATGAGTGTTTGTTCTGAGACTTGCAACATTTACAGTGGATCACGGCAGTAACAATGAGAGCATGTTATATTATTGAGGTAATTTGATTACATGCTGGTTAATCCTTTCAGACTCGAGTGCAAGCTTTAAGAATTGGATTAAGCCCTTAAACTATGATTACCAAGATCACTTACACATTCAGATGTAATGGATAAAAGGAGGTGGATCTCAAACGCAGCATTTCTCTGAGGATGAAAGCCATTTATTATTCATTTCTAGTCTGTGAGAACTCCTCTCTTTTTTCCCCCCCCATTTTCTGAGCTTCTGCTTTCAGATGATATTTTTGCCACTGTTTTATTAAACCCACAAACTAGTTTTATCCTCTTTGACTCAACCAGAGATAATGCTACAGTCATCTCTTAAAGTTCGCACCGAAACATGCTAATAGCTACTTCCTATTCATGCGTTTTAAATAGTTTCTTTCTGTTCTTTTTCTCCACTCAGCTCCGGGTCGACCCCATCCCAATATGCAGTTTCTGTCTCGGGACGAAGGAGTCAAATCGGGACAAGCGGCCGGAAGAGCTGCTGTCCTGTGCAGACTGTGGAAGCAGTGGTAAGCAGGCTTCTGTAACGCTTCATTGAGCAAACGTTTTCAAAATCATTGCTTTCTGTTACAGACACTAAAGTGACGTTAAAAAAGTAGCACAAAAATTGGAATTGGGATGGATTAGAGGTGGGAAAAATGTTCAGGATAGGTAGTCGTAGTTGTGATATAAAAAGTGAAAGACAGGATATTTTCAAAGTATCCCCCCCCCCAAAAAAAAATAAATAAATAAAATTTGAAAAGCATCAAAGAAAAGACTTTAAAGAACAACTTTTTTGATCCTTATGGGCTTTTCATATCTAGAACCAATCAAAGTCAGATTTGGTGGATAGTGTTTCTGACCAGTAATGTCCTCAACATGGTGCTGCCATCACATCCAACTCTTTTACATAAAAGCCAGATTTGTAGCGTGCAAGAGTAAAAGTTGTCCTGTTGACTGATTTTCCCATCACAGCTTTAGACCTCTGCAGTGAAGTTCAACTTGTTTTAATGCCATAACTTATATAAAGCTGAAACATTTTTTAAAAGTCCAGCAAACATTTTAAAGGACCTGCTGAGAGCATAGCCAGTTTCACACAAACACATGGTTGTCCTCAAATACAAACAACCAACACTGCATAGAAGCAATTATTTTAGACTTGCCTCAGTTTTGAAGTTTTATTATAGCAAAAAGAATTTATTATACACAGACCAGAGAAGACATTGTTGTGCCCGTGAATTTGAAATAATTGACGACTCACTGAAGCAAAAATTGTGTTGGCCTCATAAAAAGTAGCATCCTGCTTGAAGATTTATTCAGAAAGTTGCCCTGTAAGCAAACTTTCCTGTTTTTTTTTTTTTTTTGTCGTCACTGAGCATACAACTGTCTTACTAGAGTCAACTTTATGGAAACTGTAAGTGTTTAAATGGACTGGTGGGTTTTTATCTAGAATCGGTGTAGCGTTACATTGCGGACGGATGATTGACTCTTTTGGTGCGAGCTAAGAAGTCGCAGCTTCTGGCGATGCTGAGAGTCTAATTAAATCATGTAGTGCAAATGTAACACATGATAAAACTCCCCCCAAAATATGCACATTCTGCCATTTCCTAAAGGCCAACTTTTTTAACTTATTCAGTGTGATTTATATATTTTTACAGATGCAAATTTGTTTTACTCTGCTTGACTTTTCTCTAACATTTAAGATGATGAAATGATAGCCTTTATTAAAAGTCAGATAAATGGTGACTGTGTTTTTTTTTCTTTTTCTCATCCATCTTTATTGTGTTTAATGAAGTCTTGCTGGATTGGGTGAACAAACAGATGGATTTAGACAATGTGGCATGGAATGCAATTTGGAAATCCATTTTTTTTCTTGACTTATCCAAACATTCAAAAAAACAAAAAAATCTAACTTTGTGAATTGCAAGTCTGGCAGGAGTAAAACTATTCCAGGTGACTGTCAAAGTCCAAAATCAATACAAGTCATTTTTTTCTCCAGGTTCAGGTTGTGGAGTAGAACGTCCCAGTTATGGCCCCGTTCCTGCCTCACGGCAGATTGTTGGTATTCCTTTTAGTGGTCCTTTGTTCCCGTAAAATTACCTCAACCAAGGAGTCATTTATGTTTGAACAATTATTTTAAACGCCATAAGGAATTGTTCTCCTGGTGACATTTTTATAGCTCAAATTTGACAGAGCGCCGTCGAGGTGGTTTTCATTAACCACTTTTAGTGTACACAAATTGTGCTCTCACTGTAAAACAGCTGTTTTACAACCATGAGAGGGAGCAGCGTGAGAGAGATGGCGAGCTTTTTACATGACTTTCATGGATCGCCTTCCATTAGAAAGAGCTCTGCTGCTGTTTCTGCCTCATTAAGATCAAATTATCTGTAATTAGCAGCTCAGATGTTTGATCATACTGTTTTTAGGCAGAAGTCGTGGCGAGGAGAGAGAGTGGCGCGGACACACAGGCACACCATTGTTTTTATGATTTTTGGTGTTAATGTTTAACTTTAATGTGTGAAGAGATGGAAAACGATAGCTGTTGCTTGTTGACTCAAGCCTGCGCTGGTAGAAGCATGTCATACTAAAATGTGTTGTCGTTTCTCAAGGGCATCCATCATGTCTAAAGTTCTCCCCCGAGCTGACCTCAAATGTAAAGAGATTACGGTGGCAGTGCATTGAATGCAAAACCTGCAGCTCCTGTCGAATACAGGGGAAAAATGCTGTGAGTATAATGTGTTCATCTATAATACACCCTTTTTAGTGCCGATGGCTTGACGGTAGATCTCGGAGGATTTGTCAAGATTTGCAAACCCTCTCGTGTGCAGAGTTGGGCTTATTTCTCCTAAAGACGTTAAATGACAGTGGTGTTACACGTATGCAGCTGGGACGTCACTTACACACACCTGCTGTTCCCTTTCAGGACGAGATGCTTTTCTGCGATTCGTGCGATCGGGGCTTTCACATGGAATGCTGTGATCCGCCACTTTCAAGAATGCCAAAAGGTGAGGTGTTTACACTGTCTGCCTTCTCTGCTTGCTCCCCTTCTGCTGTCAATTCAAAGCCTTTGCTTCACAGACGGCCGTTTGGGGCTGTCACTCAGCACACCAAGAAGCAGCAGTGGCTTATTAGGGGCTTTGCATGCATATCAAATTGTCCCAGCATCCCTGGGGAGATCTTCTATCTCTGGATTACAGTACTGACCCTACAGCAAGGCTTGTAATGATGCCACACGTACTGTAGTTGGGTATTTGGCAGGCAGTGCATACAAGTCACATAGCTCAGCTCAACAAGCTGACACGAAGTCTATTTCACCAGCCAGAGAATTGACCCCATGTTTTTCCTATGGATTTTCGCTTTGTGCTGAGTAATTGATTGGTCATTGTAAGCTGGTGGGATTCTCGCCAGCGCTGTGCATTAAAGGAAATGTTTGAAATGAATGTGCTGTTTGTCCCCTTGCTTGATGAACCCTACCAAAAATAAAATGGTACTTCTCTGCTTGGATGCCCTCCAGGAACCTGGATCTGCCAAGTGTGCAGGCCGAAGGAGAACGGCAAAAAGCTGCTGCACAGGAAGGCTGACGAGATCAAGCGTCGATATGCAAAGCCGATTGGACGACCGAAAAATAAGCTCAAACAAAGAATGTAAGTGTGAACTGTTTAAAGTAATGGTGTCTTATTAGGCAACAGATGAATTTTCCATTTAGTGTAATGTCAGTGCCCATTTATTCTTAAAACACAGTTAAAATAATACAACTTGGACATAAAAACTACCAGAAATAAAGCTGGCCGCCTAAATTGCTATACCCCAGCATGTTAATAGAAAGTTAAGTGTGAGAAAAAGGTCGGTTAGAAAAGGGTCCAGGAAAACACGCCATCTTGAAAAGATTGTGAAACAAAGCTCATTCAAAAGATTCACAAACTGTGCATTGCGGTTGGAGTTGGAGCTTTATGAGCCACTAGACACAGATGCATCCAGGACTTGAACTACAGCTGTCTCACATGAATCTGACACAAAGTCGAAGTTTGGGTTAAAGAGAAAAAGTGCTGAATTGTTGCTCAGTGGTCCAGATACTTTTAAATGAAAGTCAAATCTGCATTTAATTTAGAAATCAAGCTCCCAGAGTCTGGAGGAAGAGGGGAGAGGCACAGAATGCAAATTGCTGTAAGTCCAGTGTGAAGTTTCCACAGTGAATGATGATTTTGGGAGCCGTGACATCTGCTGGTGTTGGTCCAATGTGTTTTATCAAGTCCAAAGTCAGCACAGCTGTCTACCAGGAAATTTTAGAGCACTTCATGTTTCCCATTGCTGACAAGCTTTATGGAGATGCTGATTTAGTTTCCAAGCAGGACTTAGGATCTTGTCACACTGCCAAAAGTACTAATACTTAATGAACGTGGTATCACAGCCCACAAGCAAGCTCACCTAAACTAAACCCCATGGAGAATCTCAAGTATTTTTACAAGGAACATGATGCACACCAAAGACATTCAGGGGGCTTACAAAGATTATTTGACTCAGAAGAATCTGTGTAATTCTTCTGTGTACTATTTGTATGTAATATACAAATTTTCTGAGAAACTTAATTTGGGTTTTCATTAGTATTAATTTGATTTATTTATTTATTTTTTTTTTACTCTTGATTGATATTCTAATTTCTTAATAAGTAATGCTGCTGCCTTCTAACAACAGACTCCTTCTTCTTGTCACTGCAGGTCTGTAACCAGTGGTGATGGCTCCATGGTAGCACTTGGAGGAAGGGGGTCACCTGGTAGGGGTCAAAAGATTACCGTCTGTTCCACACCTTCATCTGGTCATGCTGCATCTGTGAAGGACGCCAGAGACAGATTGACTGTCGCAGAGCCTTGTTGTGCGGTCAACGCCTCCCAATTCACCCCCTCCCCTCCCACCACCACCACTCCCTCCCTCACGCCCACCTCCACCCCAGCCACACTCACTGTTAACAAGAAAACCAAAGGGCTTATTGATGGGCTTTCCAAATTCTTTACTCCTTCCCCTGTGGGCCGTCGCTCGCGAGCCGTAGCCATAGAGTTGAGCTCTAGAGACAAGGGCACGCCCAAGCTGTCCCAGCGTCCAGAACCGTTCGCCTTTGCTGCTGATGCCCCTCATAAGATAACCCCGACATCCTCTGCACTTCCTGCCACTTCCACGTCACCAGGACTTAGCTCCCCCCCGCAGGTGACCAGCAGCTCCACCTCGGCGAACTCGCCTCAGAGCTCTTCCAGCCAGTCTAGTGTTCCTTCCCTGGGTAGTCTCTGCAGTAGCAGCCAACTGAAGGGACTCTTTGATGGACTCTCTCATATTTACACGACTCAGGGACAGTCGCGGAAAAAGAGACTACCGTGCTACGCACCACCTAAGCGCAGGCCCTATAAGCAGGACTTGTCCCAGTGCCTTGGAAAGAACGAGTTTAGCAAAAATAGGTTCCACCCCACCTCTGCAGGGTCTGGTCGACTCAGAGGACCCCCTTTTAAGATGGTCAGTCATTTCAAATGCAACCCTTTCCTTAAAAATCACAGGACACTAGGCAGACTGAAGTATAGAGTGAGAGCTCACAACGGAGCCACCTCACCAGAAAAGGGAGACTTGACAGATGGAAGAATTAAGCCTGAGAATAATCATGGTAAGCAAGGCTCAAAATACCAGTCAAGACCTGCGTCTCCACATCTTTAAGCTTTTTTTTTTTTTTTTTTTTTTTCTTTTTTTTTTTTGTTAAGCTTGACACTAGCAGTTGTAGAGCTAATATTTTCTTTTTGAAGTCACCCTCAACATTCTAACAGGCTACTAATCCTCCTCCTGTTTTGAATTAGTTTTAGTTCATTAACACAGTTTCGTTGCGTTTTGACTTGGCTGCGAAGTTTCAATGGCTTCCATCTTCTCGCCCGTTGGCTTTTTGTCATAGTGCATGGCCCACTAACTCCCTCATACCGCTCCTTGCTCTGTCCTTGACCCTCTCCAATAGTGCGCACATTGTGATCACCACACAGTAGAGCCTGTAGTCACATTGCGCTCCTCCTCATCCCACCGTGTCTTCTCAGCCTCACTTCCAGTGGTCATTAGGCGCACACAACCCAGTAATTCAGCCACCCAAGTTGACTCAGAGCTGACACGATGATTACACCCAGAAGTGCACTCACCCTCACATCTTACTGTCCACCAGAATGAAGTCCTGGTAGGAATAATAACAGAAGAAAAACTAAAGGATATACATACTTGAAGGAGTTTTGAGCTCCTGCTCAAACAAGCAGCAGTATATATTGCCTTGCAAAGGTGTTTATACCCATGGATGTTTTTTCACATTTTGTCACAGTACAACCACAAACTTTGAACCGTCATTGGGGTTTATGTGTTTTTTTTTTTTGTGATGGAGCAATATGAAGCATTAATCTAAAGGTGACGACTAGTTCTCACCCCTTTTTTTTAATGTTTGGTGTGCATTTGTAGTCACCTTTAAATATATACTTTGTAGAACTAAGTTTTGCTACTATTACAACTGCTGGGTTATGTTAGCTGGGTTATGTCTCTAAGAGCTTTGTACATCCACAGACTAAATGCAAAATAGGTCATGTTCTGTCAGTTTAAATCAAGACCATCTGAGAACAGCTGTGGTGTAGGACGTGTATGAGAGCTGTGAGACAGCAGTGAGATGTGCTGTAGGAGTGACGGAGGAGTTCAAGGTGGATGTGGGACTTCGTCAAAGGTCAGCTCTAAGCTCCATCTTGTTTGCTTTGGTGATGGACAGGAAGACAGTTTGAGCTTAGAGTGGAGTCTCCATGGACTGTGATGTTTGCAGATGAGCGAAACAGTTCCTGTGAGGAAAAGTCGGGAGGCAGAACTGGAGGTTTCAGAGCTCAAGATGTTGAGGTTGTCTTTGTGAGTGACGTGGATGGATAGAATCAAGTTTGAGTACATTGGATGGACAGCTCAAGTTAGATGTTTTAAGAGATAAAATCAGAGAGGCCAGGTGGTTTGGACATGTGCAGAGGAGACACAACATTTATATCAGCAGAAGGATGCTGAGGATGGAACCACAGGTTGGGAGGTCAAGAGGAATTTATGGATGTGCTGAAAGAAGACATGAAGTTAGTTGGTGTGAGGGTAGGACTAAATAGAGTGCTGAAGGGAAAAGCCAAAATAGAAGAGTAAGGTCTTTGAACTTAAATTGTGAAGTCTCACCACGGATTCTCAGTCTAAATCCTATTTCAGCTCTGTGTGTTTAGGGTTGTTGTCCTGGTGGGATGCAAACCTTTTGCAGCCTCTAAGGGGTTTTCTTCCAGGATTGCCTATCAACTCTGACCAGCTCTCCTGTCTCTACTGAGGAAAAGCAACTGAAGGTCAAAAAGTAAAATCACTTGAGTCCACTTTAGTGTTGGACGTGTTATACTTTTCCTTGAACAACTATTTTCTTCTTGCCACTCTTTCATTAAAGACAGATTTGTGGAAAGTACAACTAATAGATGTCCTATCAACAGATTGGATTCCTAGTCCTCCAGAGTTACCATGGACCTCTTGGCTGCTTCTCTGATTAATTCTCACTTTGCCCACTCAGTCAGTTTGGGTAGTAAAAATGCAGTTTGGTATACTCTTTCCATTTCCAGATACGAGGCTGAATAAGGCTAATTTGGGAACATTTGAAGGCAAATGGTTCAACTGGATTCAATTCATGACATTATCAGATTAGAGTGGTGGTAAATACAAATGCATGCCACAATTGTCAACATGTTTTTGAATCTTACTTGTAAAAGGGTGTGAGAGCCATGCACCCTTTTCATTCCTGCTTGCAATTATGCACTATTTTGTGCTGGTATGTCACTGAAATCATATTAGAAACGTTTAAGTTTGTGGTTGTAACTTCATAAACATGCCAAGACGTTCAGAGTATAAATGCATGTGCAAGGTACTGTATATCCATAAATATGCTGATGACACTTCACTTCCACTCCTAATGGGTTTTTGTTTTGGTGGTTAAGTCATGTTGTTGATGTCTTTCATAAAATTACTGCCTGCTTTCCAACATCAGTTGCTTTTCATGTCGACACTCGCTCCCCTCACTGCATCGGCTTCTTAATTCATGGGAAACTGTCTTGGTGGATGACTAAGCACATGAAAGCGGTTACGCAATTAGAGTGATTTAGTTTCACTTCATTACATTAGGGATTTTAATACAAACATGCAAAGATGATACATTATGAAATTCCTCAGAGACTCGGCAGCAGTGCTCACAGTATAAGAACATTTGCATAGAATGCATTTATGAGATTATTCAGCTGCGGCTGCTTTAAACAGGCTGGTGTTTGATGCGTTGGTGTTGATTTCTTATTGTGCCTGTGACAGGCCACCTCAGCACGCTGCATGTGAAGCAGGAGGCCCAAGCAGACTTGGCGGCCATGTCCAGAGATCACGTCTCGGAGGAAGACATTAAGACGTTCACTCGTGTCCAGGAACTTGCTGCTCAGGTGAGAAGTGGGATAAGAAAAGTGTGGGGAATGTTGCGATTTGAGATTTCTGCATGGCTTTACATGTCGGCAAAGTACGGGGATAAAGCAGGGAGAGGCTGTTAACCCACCCACACAATCACTTATCCCATTTTTTTTTTATGCGAGCTGCAGCCACCTATTATTCATCCATCCGTAACTGTATGCAAACCTTTACCTCTGAACTATTTTCTGGAAACTTACAGTGACTGTTTCTATACTTTAAATATAAGCAAAAATAAATTGAACATCCCAGGGGCTAAAAATGGGTTAAAAAGGACAGAGAACTTTGAAAAATTGACTCTGGAAAACTCTTCAAGTTTATAAAAATGTCTACGGACTCATCATTTACATCTATGTTACATGTAATTAATTATGATTCCGCTTTCTGTGGTTGTTATTTAAATTGGTGAATGCAACAAAATCTGTTATGGTTTGACTGAAATGATCATCTGATCGTATGGATGATAGAAACAACTAGGAAATGTTTCTATCATCCAACATTTCCCAGTGGGATGATAGAAAAACAGGCACATGCTCAGACTATCACAATGACTGATTTGACAACCATAAAATTGCTCTTACTGTGTTAAAGAGGCCCATCTTGTTCTCATGTATCTTGATGTATCTGTTGTTCCCTCACGGGAAGCTTAAACTGAATTTCTTTCAATATAATAACATTTTACTGATGATAAGAAGCAATGAAACTTTAAATGATTAGAGTCGCTAAGCGTTTCTTCATCTCTCATAGAAAACTGGCTCTCTAACGAACACGGACTTCGTCCGGCGTCCCGCTGTCATCGAATTCGGGAAGTACGAGATCCAGACCTGGTACTCGTCGCCGTACCCGCCTGAATATTCAAGGTGATGTTTGTTTCTGCCTCAGAAGTTTCCTTCTTTTCTTGGTTCTCTTGTGAATCCCTCTCATACTAGAAGTCTAAACTTAACTTTAACTATTGCCTCCAACAGATTACAAAAGCTTTATCTGTGTGAGTTCTGCCTGAAGTATATGAGAAGCAAAAACATTCTCCAGAGACACACAAAGAAGTGTGGCTGGTTTCACCCTCCCGCCACCGAAATCTACAGAAAGGACAACCTTTCCGTGTTTGAGGTCAGCTCTCCTTTATGGCAACAGAGCAACAACTGTGTACAGCATGAGATTTCACCAATGAAAGAGGTCAGGAATGAGCAGGGGGAAATATACAAGCTGCTTAAACACTGTCCCCTTGCTTTCTTTCTTTTTCTCTCTCCTCCGTTTTTCCGTGTTTAGGTTGATGGAAATGTCAGCAAACTCTTCTGCCAAAACCTCTGCCTGTTAGCCAAGCTTTTCCTGGATCACAAGACCTTGTATTATGATGTGGAGCCTTTCCTCTTCTACATACTTACGAAGAATGATGAGAAAGGCTGTCATCTTGTGGGCTATTTCTCCAAGGTATGGATTACAGGGTGATTTTATGGGAAACTACGGATTACGGCACTTCATTTTTTTTAAACGATTACAAAAAGACCTCAGTGCAATAAGTCTGCTTTTCCAGCATGGAAATTAATTTTTTAAACTGATTTGGGGAGGATTTGAAGTATATTTCTAATAATGTTGGCTTTGCCGAACAACTCTGACTAGCTAAATAACAGATTCTCTCATCAAGCTGATTTACTGATAATCATCAGTTGCGTACCTAATTTCTCACTCAGCCGTGCTCTTAAATTGAAAGCAATTATGTGTGTTAGTGTGTGTTTTGTGTGTAAAGACAAGGACAGTGGCAGGTGCAGTAAATTGCCAGCTTCAGCAGAGCTCTGACATACTTGATCTGTTTCTCCTTCCCTCAGGAAAAGCTTTGCCAGCAGAAGTACAATGTCTCCTGCATAATGATTATGCCTCAGTACCAAAGGCAAGGATTTGGAAGGTTCCTCATTGATTTCAGTAAGTTCTTTAATGCTTGTTTTTGGACCACCAGAAACACAATTTCACCTATTTTATTGGTCTTTGCAAATAATTTTAGATTAAAAGGGAGATTTGCAGCTTGTGGCAAGGTGCTGTTATTTTGTTAAGGCTTTGAAAGGGTCTAATCAAGAGCATTCATGTGCAGTGCTTAGGCAATCACACATGATTAGGAGCGAAAAACAATATTATGGCTGCTTGTGTTATTCGATCCCTAGTAGTGTTTTCACCTAAACGGCTATTTCTATACAAAATAACAGCCCCCAATTCTCTCTTGTTGACTTGTGACGAGGTGTAGATGCTGCTTTTATGTTTGAGTGGTAGTAAATGCAGCACATACAATATTTATAGCTCTGCGGTCCACTTAAGAAAACAGTTGCTGCCTTGAGTGGATTTCTGTGTTTAGCCTGGCAGGTTTTTTTTGTCCGTATAGGCATTTTTAAATAAAAAATAAAAAAAATTCAAGAATTGTTGACTTTGTTTGTGTAAGAAATGTGTATGGGGGGGAAACGGGAGGAGAGCGCACGGGAGGGAGGGCGGTAATGGAGCATTTGATTTCCTGTTCACTTTTGGGAGCCATTGAGACAGAGATGCAAGAGGATCTGTGATATTGAGAGTGAGCAGATAACAAAGACGGGGATTAAGGGAGATTGAACGCAGCTGAGTTCTGAGCTCTTTGAAGGCTTTATTGGAAAATGTAGCTTTGGTGCTGGAAGTTGTTTAGATTAAGATTTTCTGTTATATTGGATTGTTTTGGAGGAACACATTTTCACAGGTAGCTCCAAAAATACGCGTTTGCTAGGAAAATATTCCCTTTGAACTCGGAACAGAAAAGAGCAGGAAATGTTTTTCTCGTTTAATTTCATTGCTATATTCATTGCAATCACAGGCTCATTATATTAGCTTTAGTTATAAATATTGCCACAATCAGTGAAATATTGTTATATGTCCACTGTTCTGCCATTAGATGTGCTTGTTTGGCTCTCAGAAGTGGGTGCCGTTAAAAGGCATTAATTAATTTCATGTCTCTCGTAATGGATGACCCTTTACAGGGCGGTCATGAAACTAATTACACTCGCATACATATTAGCTTTTTTCTTGTTCATTATCTGTCCTTAGCACAGTCATGTGAGCAATGACATTCAGTTGCTTCTCCGTTTGGCTCCTTTATAGTGCCAGGCTAAAGAACTCGCATCCCGTAAGCTTTTTCCGCATTTTGCTGCGTTACAACCAGAAACGTTTAGATATTTCATTTGGATTGCATGTGATGGAACACAATAGTGCATAATTGTGAATTTAATATGGTAATTACTTCACAAGTCTCAAAAGCAACCTTCTAGTTACACACCTCCAAAGCCCAATGAACTAACTTCTAATTTCTAATGATATAAAGAAAAAGACTAAAGCAGTATTCACATGTCACAAATGCATAATTACAACCTCATATGTAAACGATACATTGTTTTCACTCAGTCACCACACTCCAGGCCTTTCCTTGGCGTACAATTAGGCAAGGATCTTGTTTTATTTTGACACCACTTAGCTCTGCCTACTTAAATGGTGGCATTAGATTTTATTTTAAGGGTGTTGGTGGGGGGGGGGGGGGGGGTGGAATGTAAAAGCATGCCACACTTTTCAGATTTTTTTTAAAAATTTATTTTCTTTCAGCTTTACAGTTATATTTGACTTTATTTGGTATATCAAATAAAATCCTGTTAAAATTCACTTAAATTTGGGCTTGTAAGTCAACAAAACTTTTGCATTGCACCATTCCTTTATCAGCCTCCATCGTAGCTCGCTAGCCGTGGCTGACGACATAAAACGATGCCTTCTTTGTCACATTCTGACCTCATTGAATATGTAAGGAAACAACCCAGCGGCACTGTTTAGCTTGACTAAAGCATTTTTTTTCCTTGTGTGTGTTTGATTCGTGTCTTTTTAGGTTACCTCCTCACCAGACAAGAAGGACAAGCTGGCTCCCCAGAGAAGCCGCTGTCAGAACTGGGTCGCTTATCCTACCTGGCATATTGGAAAAGTGTCATGCTGGAGCACCTTTATAAGCACCCAGATAAACACATCAGCGTTAAAGGAATCAGCAGGGCCACTGGGATGTGTCCACATGACATCGCCGCCACTCTCCAGCAGCTTGGCATGATTGACAGACGGGACGGCAGGTCAGTTTCACAGCCACTCTCTCCTTCAGTTGCCGCTTCTTCATGCCGTCTGACTTATCCAGGCCAGGGAGTATTTTTAACAGCATATCCATTAATGCTGCTGAATATTGACAGAAGTAAGTCAGGTTAAGTACCCCCAAGGACATGGAGCACCTGCGGTCCCGAAGAGCTTGTCTTTGTGCTTGTGTTTAACTGCACATCCCCCCCCGCCTCGCTTCTCTCTCCACTCTGACTCCTAATTCATGCGCTCTGCTCCTCTGTGTTGTAGGACTGTGTTGGTCAGAAGAGAGCAGCTGATTCAGAGGCACATGGAGAGGCTGAGGGCTAACCCGCGCAAGAATGAGGTGGACCCGGACGCCCTGCGCTGGACTCCCTCCACCACTCTGAACGCTGTCCTGTCTGAGGAAGAAAGGGAGGCAGAGATGGATGTAGGTTTCTGCGCTTGAGAGCAACAAAATGCATGTACACCTCAAAAAGTCGGAATGTCATCAAAAAATATAGTTTATGAAATCGGTTCAGAAAGGGAAATTTGATGATTATTTACATATTGTCAAATTTCACATCTTGACAGTTATGGTTCATGTCCTTTGCATCTTTTTCTAACTCATTTCTTCCTTCCACTCAACTTTCCATCTATATTATTGACAGTGTGTAATGAATTTATGCAATAGGTTTTTCACTTTTGAACAGAATCATACTAAAGTAAATTAACATTTTATTGAGCTATCCCGGTAGTTATTTGTCTCCACGTACCTGAAATGCTTTTAGCAGATGTATGTTAGATTGGCTGAGGAGTTTAAATTGAGGCCAATAATGAGAAATTCACTTTGACTTTCAGCAGGCATCTAATGTTGTGCAAAATTACCCCTAAATCATCATATAATTGATAGTACTGAATAAACCATGAAATGCAATCTCTCTACGGTTGCTTTACGGAAATGTTTTCATCCTGACGGGCAGACATCCAATCAGGATGCTGCTCATATTATCTGGAAGAAACCTGCAATGATTCATTTGTCATGATGTTAATTCAAATCTCTTGTTTTCCCATTAGCCTCGTTGCTCAGATGTTTTTCTTTCTCTTTTTCTTTATCCGTGCACGCTCCTTTCCCAGAGATAATGCATCTTGTCCGTTTAATTACCAGGCCGAGCGGCTGAAGGAACAGGCCAGCTGCTGGGAGAAGGAAGAGAGGGAGAGCTACATGATGACTCACGGAAGCAGGCAACCTCTCACCAAGGTCCACTGCAAGATTCCCTACAGGACCTACGAGCGCCGGCCGGCCCCTCCGTGGTCCAGGCGCGTCCCCCGACCGGAGGTCATGAGTGACGCCGACGACGACTCCGATGGCTCTCCACCCATCCTGACAAAAGCTCACGAATTGCTTTCAGCCAAGAGAAAGGTGACTTTTACTGTTTGATCTGTCCTCCATGTGATTACCACGTTGATGAGTCTTTAGCGAGGCATTTCCCCTCATTAAAGAGCATCTTGTTTACTTGCATGTGATATAAGTTTTAATAATCACTCATAAAGTGTGCTCAGGCTCCAGTAGCTCCATCCTGTCTTCTGCAGCGTCCCCTGTGTGCCTGCAGCAGTAGATAATGGATTGTGTTTTCACTGCTGGTGTCGAGACTTTGCAGGCTAAACCTTGTTCTATTGTCAGCGGTCATGGTTAATTTACCGCCCTCTTCTGTTGCTCCTCACATCTGTTCTTTCTATAAGGCACTGCCCCCTTGTGCTACAGATAATATTACACCGAACCAGAAAATGCCCCGATACTGGCCGGCTGAGTTTATTTAGTGCCTTAGTTACAGTATTGATTTCACATTCTGCTTGTGAAAGGGGTTTTGAAGAAGAGTCGCAGGCAAGTCAGTGGGAAACAACTGAAGAATGTAAAATATAGACTGTGGTCTGCTTACTCTTGACTTTCTCATTTGTGGTTTTCCACACTGTGCTGCATTGCTTTTCACGCTGGATCTTATTTCACTCCTCAACTGTCATTCTTAGCCCTTTATTCAACATTTCTAATGGGATAGTGCAACACTGTTTTTTTTGCAGAGTAAGGGGAAGGGTGAAAGGAAATTGCTCTGTGGCCCCAGATTTTTCAGTGGCATGCTTGGAAATTAAAGAATAGGAGCTGGACTTGCAATAACTCTCACAAATAGAACTATTTTCTCTAGAGCTATTAATGCCATTGTAATGCTTTTAATGTCTGCTTTATATTACATTTGGTGACTTTTCATTATTCTTCTAAAAATACAATATTTGGAAAAACTGCAGTTGCAGTGACTTTAATCACACAATCTTAAATACAGCTGAAGATTTTTGTTAAATTACCTTTCAAAATAAATTTAAACCCCTGGACATCTACTTATATTTTCCCACATTAAACCCACACATGTAAATGTATTTTAATTGAATTTTATGTTATAGACCAACATAAAGTAGTGCATAACTGTGAAGCAGAATGAAAATGAAGTTTTAAAGTATGATGTGGATTTGTTTTCAGTATATCTTATTCCGATAACCATACGTAAAATCCGGTTCAATAAATAGATCCCACTTGTGTAACTTAATTTCTGTATAAATCCACCTGTAGTAAAAGCCTCCGGTGTTCGGTAGAGAAGATTAGCGAACAAACAAGCAAAACCGGTTAGCAACAAGCAGAGTTGGGTGATAAAACAATATCTCAAGCTTTGAGAATTTTACAGATCTCTGTTCAGTTCTTCTACTTCAACATTTAGTCTGGGAGCTCAGGCTAATTTTAGCTCCAATTGGAATAAAACTATTTCACTCAGCTTTTATATTTATGATGTTTGGTTTGTTTATCCTTCAGAGCTCAGCGGTTCTTAAGAAGCGAGGGCGTAAAAGGAAGCGAATCAACAGCAGCGTAACGACAGAAACAATCTCTGAGACGACAGAGGTACTGAACGAACCGTTTGACAACTCGGAGGATGAGCGTCCAATGCCCCGGTTGGAGCACACCTCCAGGATGGGAGAGATGGAGGATGATGAAGACGATGATGACGAGGAGGAGGAAGAGATGCAAAAGTACAAGATATCAGCTTTACCAATGAAACGGCGAAGAGGCCGTCCAAGGCTTGAAAAAAATACACGCAAAGACAATCTTGAGCGCTGGAATGAAGGTATTTGCATCTACTTAAAAATCATTCTTTACAAATGTGGACAATTTTGCTGGCGATCTGTCAGAGGTTAAAATTTCAGATTTTTGTAGTTTGAGAAAAAGTCTTTAAAATGTCTTAAATTCATGCATGTACCTAAAATTAAGGTCTTAAATGAATTTTTAAAAGCTGGCCTTTAATATGTTAACCACAGTTCTTCAGTTTTGTTGTGGCAGGGCTATTTATTCTCGTATATTTTGTGTAGTTTTTTTTTTTTTTTTTTTTTTTTTTCAAGGTACTTTTCTTTTGGGCAAAAGTTTGAATCACACATTGTGTTCTGTGACTCAAGACTTTTGAGGCTACTGTTAACTCACTGCTAATATACCCTTGTTAACCATAGCTAGCTTTTTTTGCAAGTTTCTTGCCAGTTGGATAGACAAAATTTTTACATTTCTATGGAGATATAGGTCTTACATTCCATTCATAAAGGTCTTAAAAAGTCTTAGATTTGAGTTGGGAAAACCTGCTAAAACCCTGGATTAAGCTATTGCAATGGAAGATAAAGAAATTTGAAAACTTATTGACAAAAGTTTCCAACAAAATTGTCTCCATCTCCACATTAAACATCTTATTCTGCCTGGATGGAATTCAGAGATGGGATGTCTTTGATGTGTTTATTTTTTAATTTGCAGGACCTGAACTGGTTTCAAAGAGATCCAGCAGACCCCGTCCAGTGAAACGGAAGAAAGGCTGGCCCAAGGGGGTCAAACGCGGCCCTCCTAAATGGAGGCTCAAGAACAGCTTCAAGCTGAACCTCTACACGCCACCAGAAACACCCCTTGAGGCAGAGCAGCACCACATTCGCACTGAGGAAACAAAACACATACCAGACCAGGAGTCATTCAGCGGCGACGAGGAAACAAAAGCAGGAGGATCCTTGGATAGTCCAGATGTAATGCAGGAGGGGCTCCACTCAGAGCCCCCAAGTCCTGCTGATCATGGCTCCCAGACTTCAAGCTCCCCTGAAGGGTCACCAGTTGCTTCGCCAGCGTGTTCGCCTGCTCTTTCTGTTGAGGCTCCCTCCCCGCAGCCTGAGGACAGAACTGACTCACCGGAACCTCCAGGGGACGATAAGCAGGATAGCGGGCATGATCCGGACTCTCCAGCTAAAGATATGGAGGACAGTTCTGAGAGGGCTCAATCACCAGAAAACGGCAACGAAGAAAGTTACGAGGAGGAGCAGAGAGCTCGGATAGAGGATCAGAATGCTGATGATGAAGATGAACGTCACAGCAAGAAGGCGGCGCCTGAGGGCGGCACAGAAGAATCAGAGCAAAGTTCGAAAGACGCACCAAATGTGACTCAAGCTTTTTTAGATCCAAAAGAAGACGACAGCTCTGAACTAAGTCAGCAGGTTTCCAAAGAATCCTGCTGCGAAGAGGTACCGGTTAGTGCTGGAGAAAAACTGCAGGATGCAACGCCAGAAACTACGGCTGAAACTTCACCTCCAGCAGCAGCAGCGGTCGCTTCCATAGCTCCACTAGACTCTGATAACCCAGCAGACTCTGAATCTGAGGAGGAAAGCGCACCCAGCCCTGGTCCAAACCACCCACCTCTTCCACCCGTAGGAAGGTCCGCGCTCAGCCCCGTGCTGAGAGAGGATCCCCCCGTCTGCACAGAGTTTGACTCAGAGACGGTCCAAGCTGTTAAGTCGCTGACGCAGGAAAGCGAGGGAGAGACGGTGTTCCAGAACTGTGCTGAGAGCCAGGAACCCTGCAGGAATCTGCAGACCTTCGCCCACATGGCGCAAAGCCCGCAGCTCACTCCACTGGACGACTGCCCTCAGTCGGACCACAGCAGCCCCCTCTCTTCCGCGCAGTCCCATCCCAGCCAGTCTGTACGCTCCGTCAGCAGCCCGGCTGTCTCCATCCTGGAGAGTGGCTACACACAGATAAGCCCAGACCACAGCGCCATATCGGTGCCCTCGCTTCACAACATGGAGACCAGCCCCATGATGGATGTGCCATCGGTGTCAGATCACTCGCAGCAGGTTGTGGACAGCGGATTCAGCGACCTAGGTAGCATCGAGAGCACCACGGAGAATTACGAAAATCCCAGCAGCTATGACTCCACCATGGGGGGCAGCATATGCGGCGCGGGCCCCTCCCAGAACAGCTGCTCATACGGCACCATCCCCCCTAGCAGCTGCGCCGTGAGCCAGCAAATGGCAGCCGTCAACCCTGGCGGTTGCGGGATGATTCAGCAGAATAGCCTGAGCTCGCCGCCACACTGCGGCGTCAAGTCGCCACAGGGCTGCGTGGTGGTGGAGAGGCCCCCCAGTAACTCCCAGCACAACCAGCATAGCCAACACGGCCAGCGCAGCCAACACAGTCAACACAGCAGGCATGTCCCGCCACACAATCAGCACAGCCAACACAATCAGCACGCCCCACACAATCAGCTCAGTCAACACAGCCAGCACAGCCACCACCACAATCACCACCCGCAGCACAATCAGCTCAGCCAGCACAATCAGCACGCTCAGCACGGCCTCCACAGCCAGCAGCAGCCGCCTCCCATGGCCCAGTGCTCCATCCCCCCCAACTTCACCACCACCATGCAGCTGGCGGACATCCCCGAGTCTGGCAACCCCAACTTTGCCCTCTATGAGAGAATCAACCCTCAGGGGGAGTATGGCAGTGGGCATTACCCCCAGTCGTCGGGCCTCAGCCTGGCCAAGCTGCAGCAGTTCACCAACACGTTCATCGACCACCCACACTCCAATCCGTTCAACCACGCAGCCCCACACCCCATCACATCGTACGCAAACAATCCTTCACTGTCATCACAGCACTCCAGCTTGGTATCCTTACCCCAGAATCCCCACAGAGTCCCCAACCCGCAGGTGCAGGCCACCATGACCCCGCCCCCAAATCTGAGCTCCCCATCATCTATGATGCTGCAGCCCAACATGGGCATCTCCCGCTCGCAGCGCGTGGCCCACATGCCGTCGAAGGGCCACGTCTCGGCACGCTCCAAGTCGGCGCCGCTGTCCCACAACCACCAGCAGCAGATGTACGCCCGACCGCCGCAGGCCGTCGCCATGCAGGCGCCGTCCAGGACCCTGGCCGCCATGCCGCGCATGAACATGAGCATGAACATCATGCCGGCGCCGGGGTACAATGTCAACTCGATGAACATGCCCTCCCTCAACGCCATGAACGGCTACGGCATGAGCCAGCCAATGATGAACACTGGCTACCATGGCAACCACGCCTATATGAACCAGTCACCCCAGTACTCTATGCAGATGGGCATGATGGGAACGCAGCCATACCCCCAGCAGTCCATGCAGGCTCCGCCACATGGCAACATGGTGTACCCTCCAGCTGGTCACCATGGTTACATGAACACGGGCATGTCCAAGCAGTCCCTGAAAGGTCCCTTAATCAGGCGGTAACTCTCCGCAGGACAGAGCTGCTTCTTCTCCTGTGCATTTGGCTGTTTTTAAAGATGCACTGATTAGGCCTTGCTTTCTTGTTCGTTTTTTTTGTTTTGTTTTTTTGTTTGTGGTGTCTTTCTTTTTCTTTTTACTTATGTTTGTTACTTTCAAAAAAAAAAAAAAAAAAAAAAAAAAAAAACACCCAACCATTGTAAAGAAAAGAAAAAATTTTAACCGGGGGGG
>NW_015112965.1:353414-357647 GCF_001443285.1 Poecilia latipinna | reverse complement strand
TTTGTTTTTTTTTTTTTTGGTTGTATTGTTTTTTTTTTTTTTTCTAATTGTTTTATTTTTAAAAAAAAAAAAAAAAAAAAAAAAAAAAAACAGCAGCAGCACTTGTAAAGAATGCAAAAACTTTCATCCGTGAGGTAACTTTTAAAGCTAACGTTAAAAAGTATTTTTGTTCCTCCAGATGGGAAGCCTTACATCATTAAGATGAAAATCTATTTAATTAGTGTTAGTGTCTCTGATGTGTCTTTAGGCCAGGCGGGTTCGGAGCTCAGTCGTAGAAGTTTCATCAGTGTAGCAGCCTCAAATGAAGCCATTTAATGCGCCTGCTGCGAGTGGAAATAGTGGCTGTTCAGTGTACCTGTCTAACAGTGCTGACAATTAGTTTGTACTATACTCATGCCTTTGTATATTTAAATTATTGTACTTATTTTGTAAAGTGATAAAAAGCATGCTTCAGTCTCTGTTAGTGACAGTGCATTGAGTAGTACTGTACAAGTGTTGTGCTTAATAGCAAGCCATTTAAAAAAAAATATGGCCTTTATTAGGTTTCCCTTCACAGGGAGAAAGATGAAACTATATTTTATTAAATCTAATAATGTAAAAAAAAAAAAGTAAACTTTAGTCTTCTGTTTTTCTGTTTGGTTTGGGAGGTTTTATTGCGATGTATGTATAATTCTGAAGCCTTTTGTAACAGATCTCCTCAAGGCAGCTTTCTGTTTAATAAAACAGACTGATTTCTGTCAGAAAATAACAAAGCATATCTCAGTGTTTGTACCCTGAAAAAGAAAAAAAAAATTCTAAAACATTTCAAAGTGTCCCGAAGTGTGGCAGAATTTAAAAATAACTAAATGATTATAATGATGAAATAACAATAAAGATGATATAAATTTAGTCCAAAGTTGATATTTTACATAATGCCTTTAAAGCTACGTTTTCATTCCATGTGTAGATTTGTTTTCTATCTTTATAAAATGTTGGATTTATATTTTACCGAATTGTAGAAGAATAGAGCCTGTGAATAGACCAAACTAAGCTAATGGATTGCATGTAAAACGCAACTTGTACTTGTGTTTTTGTTAATATTGCCCTTTTGTAGCCTTTGTACCTGTACAGAGTTGCTGGTAAGAACGGAGGGAAATATCTGGCTATGTGCACTCAAATCGAACAGAATGACATTCTTGTATTTATGACTTTTCTCCTTTTGTCAGTCACTTAAAATGCTGTACATTTTAGCATAAGAATAAATTATGATTGACCATGTACTTGATTGTTCTCCTTTTATGTGAAACACAACTTGGATTTCTCTTTAAAAAAAAAAGTGAAGGCGTTATCCAAACCAGGACAATGAAACCAAAACCTGTGAAGTGTCTTTTCAAGGCCACACAGTGAATATCTGAATTGGTATTAAGAAGGCTTGTTTGTCCAAATGTTTTTCTTATTTATATTCAAGGATGTGAAAAACATACATTTACTTTTTTTTTTTTTTTTTTAAATCCTTGCACAATTATCAAGTTTAGTTGACTTGATTTGACTCTTAAATTTATAAGCCTCCTCTTCCCGCCAGGAGCTGTTGGTCTAGTTCCCTCAGCTGCTTCAGGAAGCCCCAGTTAGGGATGATCCGTCGGTGGCTCTTTACGTGCTCGATGGCGTCCACAATCGTCATGTTCTCGTAGATCATCAGGTAGGCGAGAAAGAGGGTGGCAGACCGACTCCTTCCCATCACACAATGAACCAGCAGTTTATCTGGAGATAAATCATGAGAGGCTTTTGATTTTCTTCAGAAGTGGTAGAGGAATAATTAAATAACAGCAAGTGTGCACAACCAGCAGAATTTATGTTTAAGAAAATGAGGGATGATGTAAACACAATCAACCAAAAATGTCAATAGATTTTATGTAATGGAGCAACACCAAGAAGCTCATAATTGTAAAATGAAAGGGAAAATTTTATTAGCATAAATTTGGGATTGTCAATCTTAAAGTCTTGGACAGATTCTCGGTTACATTTCTATCATGGATTTATTTTTATCTGTAGCTTACCGCTGTAGGTTTTGTCCTGCTGGAACTTAAACCTCCACCCCAGTTTTAGTGAACAATTTTGAACACCTTCCTCTACAGTTAGGAGCTACTTTGTGCTGGTCTGTAACTTAAAACCAAATTAAAATCTGGGGTTTTTGTACCATGAAAAACCAGAAAAAAAACAAAAAAACTTAGAGGTAGTGCAACACAATGAAGTCAGCATGATGGAGACGGTAACCTTTCTGTGAAACTGGTCAAATTTGTCTTACTCTGAGGATTTCTCAGTGTTTCCCGAATGAACTCGGCAGCAGAGAAGAAATGCTGGCTGAGGTCAAATGTTGGGATGTCTTCTGCAACCACACCGTAATAAACAACGTCCATGTCTTTGTAGTAGCCAGGTCCAGTGTCCACATTGTTCCATGTTCCTTCTGCTGCATTCAGTATGTGAGTAACTCCCAGCCTCTTCAGGGTACACTTATCCAGAGCAGTCTCCCTGCAGGAAGTCAATAAAAAGTACTGTTCATACTTGATAACTGTGTGGAAATTAAAAAATCCTTTCTGACAACATGTAGGTTGGTTAAAAAATCTTAAAACGCAGTATGTGATAATCTTAATAAAGTCAAAAAGAGACAAGAACCAAGGCCTGACATTTGTAAGCTGGGAAAATGTTACAAAGTCATTTTAAGGACAGAGAGAGACTTTATGCAGAAATGGAGAAAGTATAAAACAACGGTGAATCTCAGGTGTCCCTGAACAAGAGAATCCAGGTAATCATCTAAAGTAAAAAAATAAAATGCTGCTGTGGTTTTCTGTCGTCTAACAGAACAAATTTGTAACTTTTTGGAAAGCATGGGTCTCATTAGATCTGTTTAAAGCCTAAAACAGCATTTCAGGAAAAAAAAAACATCCTCACAGTCAAACACGGTGGTGGCAGTGTGATAATAGAGCTGCTCTTCTGAACATGAACAGTTTCTGTAGTTCAATTCTGCTCTCTAGGCAAATGTCTTCCCATTAGCTTTTGATATCTTTTCATGAACTCAAAGTGAAGCCTAGTCAAAGTCTGGACTTAGATTCCATTAATACATGTGGTGTCTTAACCTGTCAGTAAAAAGTACTGAATTCAAACGATGTGCCTAAATTCCTCTCCAGCAATTTAAAAGACTTGTTGCCAATTAACCGTCTAGGCATTGTGTTTAGGGGGCGATTACTTTTTTCTACGGGGTCACGAGGGTTTAAAATGTGTATTTTTCATTGCATCTTGTATTTGCTCAGGTTATGTTTGACATTTGAATTTGTTTGATGATCTGATAATTTAAGTGCGAGAAAAAAGAGAGAACAGGAAATCAAGAAAGGCAACCAATTTTTCACACAGTCTATTTTTAGACTGTCTAGTGGGTTTTTTTCTCTCTCTTTTTTTTTTTACTCACTCATCTCCAATGTAGACGTTAGGCCAGACCTCGTTGACATGAGTGTAAGCCACGCTCCCACGGTTGAGGATTTTATCCAGCTCGTAGCTCCCAGGTGTGACATAATCGTCCGCCGTGCTGGACTCCTCTGCTACTTTTGCAGCGTTTATCTTTGATCCGGCTTTTGACTCGTGAGAAGCCATTTCTTTTTCCTCACCGTGGCTTCCTTCCATACATGGTCCCTTTGCCTGAAGTGGTGAAAAAGCACACTTTTTGTTTTTTATCTTCCGCGTGCATCTCCAGCTCAACTCACCGAGACATGGAGGACCTTTGTTTTCATCCCTCTGCCAGATTGTTGTGAAGCACCGCTCGAAGGCAGAACATAGGAAGGGTTAGTTCTGGGCGCAGATTGTGTAACCGTCTCTGTGACAGGGCATCAAATGCAGAGGATATTTTTAGGGCTGTGATGTGGCAGGGCCCCCCTGACCTTAGCTGCCATGTGTTCCTGCCTGTGGGGAAAAGCTTCCACCCAGCCAGTCCCTGCCATCCACATCTAAGCACGCGACTTTAATCTCCGCTGCTGGCGGCAAGCTGCGCTTATCCAAACTCTGAGCGTGCCAGAGGATACCCACATGCAATGGAGTGAACAGGGCACTCCGAGGCTTTGCTCCTCGAAATCGCGTCAGTCTCTCTTAGCCTTTCCGCGTGTTTTCAGATGCAGGGAGAAAGCGTGTAAGTGCAGCCTTACAACACCCGTTAAGGATGTTCTGCATCTCCCGCAGCCTCTCGGGGGGGGGGGGGGCGTGGGGGGG
>NW_015112965.1:350102-350338 GCF_001443285.1 Poecilia latipinna | reverse complement strand
GTAGGCTGGAGCTGAAACGTGTCAGACGGTTCGACAGATGAGGTTTTCAACTGGGATGGCACATGCCTTTGATTCCCCCATTATATGATATGCACGGTCCATTCAGAGATCTAAACGCGAGCCCCCAAAAGTGGGAGCGTGGTGATGGCTGCGTTGCAGGATGGCGGGATGAAGCTGCTAACATGTCAGACTGAGTTTTCACACCATCAGGCCCCTTTTTTACTTGCTCCCCCCCC
>NW_015112965.1:333992-349869 GCF_001443285.1 Poecilia latipinna | reverse complement strand
AAAAAGCCCATCTCGTTTTTCCGCCCTAGAGCCCCTTTTTTTTCTTCCCCCCCCCCCCCCCCCACCGCCTCATATCTTCATACCCCGCCATCATTCATTCTGACAGTGAAATCATTAAACCTGTGATATCCAATTCCTTTTATTTTGACAGCATCTTTCTCCCAGCGAGCTCTGGAGAGCATTTCTTATTAAGATGGCTTCGGCTTTTCATCTCTCTTTCAAAGTCTGACCTGAATCTGTATACTCCCTCAGAACCATGATGACATATTTTTTGTCATTTTGCATCAAGCCTTTTTAGACATTTTACAGTTTTAACCATACTTCACTGGACTGAAATGAATACTTAGGTGGAGCATTGTTTATTTATAGGCGTAAGCTGTTTCTGTGTTGTTTCAGTGCAGCAGGGGTCCCGGCAGTCTGATACCAATGGTGGTGCGTTTTAGGTAGCGATATTCTGCAGATTTGAGATCCATCATGGGAAATTCTCCCTAAAGACTGAAATCGTGTGTTTCTCCTGTTGGTCGTCAAATATTGCATTAATTCAGACCATGAGGATTGCACGTCAAGATGCAGTGACTTGCAAAACTATGACGGAGTGTAAGCGCCATACTAAGAAAAAATTAAATTAGGAAAATAGTCATAAAATCATGAGAATAAAGTCAAAATAATCTGAGAATAAAGTCATTTCAACAATAAAGCCATAGTATTGTGAGGTTTAACTCATAATATCCTGAGAATAAGAATAAGGTACTAAAAATATGAGTAAAGTCATAATATTGCCAGAATAAAGTAATACTATGACTTTATTTTCGTAATTTTATGACTATTCGTGTAATTTTATTATTTATTGTTTTTAGCGTGACCTTAGCTTTTTTTCCTTCTTTTTTTAAACTTGTGCAAGGTAATGTCAGTAGTCAAGATGCTAACAGCGCAAATTGAATAGCCTAGCTAAAGTCGCCAATGAATGACTTTGCCACGATAGCGCTGAAATTAGAAACGGATATTTGATGCTCACGTCTGGCTGCAAGTAGACATGAGCAAGAAATTACAAGAAATCATAAATTTGTACCGAATTACTCGCCTGCAGTCAGGGAGAAACTTCATCCGCTAGCAGTGTCTGATGTAGCTGTAGCAGTTAAGTGTACGAAAAGACCGGGCGGGAAAAACTGTGTCACGTTGGTCCCAGCGTAATGACGTCACGTGGTTGTTTTTCACTTACTTTATTTATTTTTAAGTTTTATGTTATGTCTCAAATAAAATTGTGTGGGTCACTTAAAATGACTTGCTCTATTTTAAAATAAAATTGGTTCAAAATACAGAAATTATTACTAACATTTAGACCATTTTATATGTCAGTCAAATCTTCATTTATTTCTGTCAAGTTTACACGATCCTTGAAATATTTGTCAGGATGTAGTTGTGGAAAGGACAGAAAGTTATTATTCCAAAAGTTTGTTCTTTTTAGAAATATCTTAAAATTGCAGAGTGCACTCATAAAACCCCAATAAAATATATCTCAAAATGTGAACAATTTCAGGGGATGACAAAGCAGTGAACACCAGTAATATGTCCTGCTTTTTTTTCCCCTGAAGATTTTTTTGAGCAAACATTTTTCATGCTTTTAAGCTCGTTGTTGAATAAACATATCTGTAATGAGAATGTTAACACTGAATTACACACATTTGTAATCATTGTTTTCAAAAGGCAATGATTAAAAATGTGTTGGACTGCAAAATTCAGACCGATTCTGTTTTTGTTCTTTTTAAAATATAAAGTATTCATGAAGATGAAACTCCTTTTAGCAGTACATCATCCACGCGTTCTCTCCACCTCCGAATGTTACATTTTTCTTCTTCGCAAAGCTGAGTCCAGCTGACAGAGCTGATTCAGAAACCCAGTGTTTGGGAGGATATTTCTGCTCCTGCAAACGAGCTCCACGGCTTCCACCAGGGTAAGACCTTCTTTGATCATGAGGAAGGCTAACACCAGAGTTCCCGAGCGGCTGATTCCCCGTGCGCAGTGGACGAGTACCTTACCTGCACAGAGAAAAAAACACCTGCAAATCTTCACCACAGAATATAGTGTGTTGAAAAAAAAAAAAAGTTTTCACATTTCCTTGCATTACAGCCAAAAACCTCAAGAGTATTTTATTGGGATTTTATGTGATAGACCAACGTTGGCAGAGACAAAAGCATGTTTTCCCATTTTCTTTGCAAATACAAACTTTAATGTGTGCATTCCTGTTCAGTCCCCTTTAATTAATTAAATAAATAAATAAATAAATAAATAAGGTTCAACGACCTTCAGGTACCCCCACCTGGCGGGGTAGTTTTCTTGAGTAGGGTCGGTGAAACTGGAAGATGGATGGAAAAAAAGTGCTGGAGGCTTCGTAGGATTTGAGAGTTGTGTGGATTCACCGTCCAGCAGAATGTCAACGATGAATATACAGCCAGAGCTACAATGTAGCTTAGAGCAAAGCATATTCATGTCTTAGTAATGTCCAATGGCAAGATCGAAGAATGTACTGTTTTAAACATTCCCTTTATCCAACTTCACTGAACTTGAGCTATGTTGCCATTTTTCAAAGCACTATGAACAAAAAGTTTAGTGTCTGTATGCCACAGTTTTGAGATTTTTATGCTTTATTTTATTTTGAATTAGCAGTTAAGCTCTACTATCTGCACATCTTAGAAAATCCCATTAAAATACACTGAAGTTTGTGGTTGCAGCATAAAGTGTGAAATTAATACTTTTCCAAGGCACAGTGAGCTTTTTAGCAATTCAATAATACAAGGTTGCACACTTAAAATAATATGGCGTCGTTTACACTTCTCCCTAATCCAGAACCATAAAACTGGCATCCAGCACAGCCATCAATAATTTACGTTTACACCCCAGGCTGCAAAAATGGTCCATCTTTAACCAACAAACCGTGATTACAAAACATAGAATAAAACATGAGCCTTTAACTGAAGTTGTTTTCCTCATTGATTTTCGCATAAGATGTAGTAAAATGTACGCCGAACGTGATTTATCCACATAAAACATTCATCTTAAGACTCCAAAATGCAGGAGGCATCAGACTGTTTAGTCTTATTAAAACATATTTACACTCTCCCTCTTGCGAAGCAAGAAAGCAACAGATTTGAGCATTATTTAGTCATAATTTTGCAGATTTTGTTGACATTTAATCCATCTTGGTGATGCATCACATTTGTGCCTCATGAGTTACCTCCACGCCTCCGTCCTGATGCGGTTTGACTGAATCGTACCTTTCTGACTCAGAGCTCGGTGAATGAAATCAGCAGTCTCTGAGAAGAACGGGCTCAAGTCAAAGTCTCTGCAGTCTGCTGCCTCTACTCCATGGTACTGTATGTCGGCGTCTCTGTAGAAACGTGGCCCGGTGTCAATGTGCTGAGGGCCATCTGCAGCGTTCACCACGTGTGTTATTCCCAGATTCTGTAGCAGCGTTTTATTTCGAGCTGTCGCCCTGCAAATAGCACCCAGAGATGATAGAAGGACTGTGACTTTTTGCTGTTTTTTCTCACCCGCAGCAATCTCTGGCAGCATATGTTTGCAAAAATGCATCACTGGTGACTCAAATGTACAGATTTTTTTTTTTTTTTTTTTTTTATATCCAACTCATCAGTTGGTCAAGCATGTTTGCAGAAACAGTTTCACAATCACATCAGCACATTTCCCCAAAGTGAGAATGTCACTTACGCGTTCCCAACAAAGAGATCGGGCCAGACCTCGTTGACAGCTCCGGTGGGACGCCTGTTCTTCAGCAGAAGGCCCAGCAGACCGCAGGTGGGCGGTGTCTGATCCACTGACTCCTCCTCTGAGCTCATACCCGCTAATTCTCACCTCGATGTTGGTATATGATTACCACCGTTTATATTTCTCTCGATTTGAACCTAAAAGCCAGATGACTTTCCCAAATGTGGTTCAGAAACAGGGGGGAACTTACCACAACTCTCGTCTTCACAAACCTTGCAGTAAACTTTAACCAAACAGCTGCAGTCTGCTCGGTGTTGAGACTTAGCGGGAAATCAGGACGGTTAACCCGCTGGAAATGGACAGCTGAACATGCCAGAGGCTAAACTGAGGCTATTTATTCCTGTGTGCCAGAATCCAGCCTGCATCTTTGCAATGACTGTTTTAACATTTATGTTGGACTAGTGACTCAAAGCTGTAATCAAACACATTTAAAATCACAGTTAGAAAAGAATATTATCTGTGAACTTTAAGAACACAGAGTCTTTGAGCTCAAGTTTACAGGTCGCATTAGAGATTTCTAATGATGGTCAATAAAACTGTGTTGTTTGACAGTTTTTTTTTTTTGTGCAGCAAGGGATTTCTGCTGGGAGATTCTCAACTTGATTTAAAAGTCCAAATGCAAAGGCAAACACTGTGGTCGTTTTGCATCAAAAACAAGATTGGCCAAAGTCAAGATTTCAATCTCCGTCATAAAAAATATTTAGACTTCACCCCTGTCTCAGATCAGTGGGCTACGCATTTCATTTAATTCTACAACAAATACGATCATGATAATTTGTGTGTTTTTGGGGGGTTTGGAGACAGTATTGTGTTGGGTTTTGTTCTGTTTTGATTGGTTTCTGTATTAATTTCTGCTTTGTTAATTGTGTTCAGCCAGTCTTTCTCTTAGGTGCTCAAATTCCTGCTCCTCTTTCAGCTGCAGTTAGTCTCACCTGATTCCCATCACAGCAATCACTTCTCCAAGCCTCTCGATATCTTCCCTTTTGTTCACACTCCTGTTACCAATCCTCTTTACGCACCTTTGGTCCTGCTCCTGTTTCTATTTAATCTGGCAGCTGCAACTCTTCTTGCATTCTTGTCCCCATACAGCTAACAATTTGAAGTTAATTTAGTCTGCAGTAATCTGTTTTAAAACTGCAAGGAACAAAAAAGTTGTTTTTGTATCACAAATCCAGACAAGATGTTTGCAACTGACTGAAGTGAAAGTGGTCACTGAATCATCCAGAAAAGAGGATTAAAGAAACCCTGAATTAAATAAAAATTCAAACTAGATGTTTTAGAGGTTTTAGATGCACAAGTGGGGCTGAGTTAGTTTTATGTTTTGGTTCTGATCTCTTTTGAACTCAAAAAAAAAAAAAATGATGGGAAAGTCCCTTCAGCCTTCACAGAAAGTCTGTTAATGTCTCAGGTTTCCACAACCCTGCCATCAGAGGTTCAACTCTTTAACTAACATCTCACATGTGGATGAATAATTAGAGCAAAAAAACAAAACAAAAACACACCAGCTTAGCAATTAAAGGGGCCTTTATTGCACACTTTAGTTTTAAAAGTTACAACCTAGATTTAAAAATTTCATTTGTATTCCAACCCAAAACATTCCTTCAAACATTTTGAAATATAAATGAGTTTCAACCTTCTGAAGATGAGTAGATAAAGTCCAACTTTCTCCTCAGAACTACGTCCATGACCAGAATTAACACAGATTCCTCCCAGGAATCCAATACTGATATTAACGTTTCCAGCTTTATTGTAAACTCATTTGATGAAAGTGTATGCCGTGATTTGTCCACCGATGAGGAAAATGTAAGGTGAAACTTTATCTGGGAAGCAACAGCTTGGAAACCGAACAGATGGACAATGCAGCAAGGCCAGTCTGCCTGTCATTCTCCACAGTGGCGAATGACAGCTTGTGACAGTAATTATAATTCAGAAAGCCATCAGAATACTTTATTATAGTCGGATGTTCAGTGGCAGCATAAAATGTAGCTTCAGTAAATGGAAGGAGCTGAAAATCACAATTTGCCCTCTTGACCTGTTTTCTTTCACAACACTTTCCCCAAGTGTTGTGAAAGTAGAAATACTCACTCTATCCTGGCTGTCATTGCAATAAACAGCAATTCATCTAATTAACAGTTTTGGTTAGAAAGCTTCTGGTAATAGATTAATGACTGCCAGCAACGACTGCCTTAACCTTGCATTTGCTTCAGCTTGCTCTGCTTGCCAAGTATGGTTCACTGGGCAGTTCGTTTTCCACTTCCAACTCCAAGTCAATAAGTTGGGACTTCTTAGCATTTCCCCAAGAACTCTAATCATTTATAGAGGACCCTGGTAATTGCAGGATTTATGGACAACAAACTGCTAAAAGCTACAAATACTTGATGAGGCTCCCTCTGAAAATGTGTATTATTACCTGTTTTATAAGTTCAGACATCAAATATACCTCAATATGCATTTATAAACACAATGGGAACCGTTTTGGCACTACTGCAGAAGCTAACACCCACAGTTTTCCTTAATCCCACTCTTTGGGGTACAGCCAATCAGTGCCAAGGAAAATGAGTGCTGCCCCTGGATTGGCTCAATCCCGGCCAATATTGTCACATAGCATTGCGCCAAAAATTTTTCAGCTTCCCAAACTGCATTTCATTTGAATATTTTAGATAAACCCAATAAATAAATAAGAATACACACTTTTTTTTTGCAAGTAATTTGAACATTCCACAAAAAAAAAACAAAGATAGGTGAGGTAAACAATGAGGCTGAATGTTAGCTGTTCTGAGGAGAACTGTGGTGCTTCTACCTGGTCCAGTTAGTCTTTTTGTCCCTGTAGGTCGGACAACCAATGACTGCTGGACTCTACTAGTCTCATCCAACTTTGCTCAGCTCAGTCATAGGTCACAATCTTTTGAGTTGTATCATAAATGGTCCTTCACCTCTCCAATGAAGTGCATGAGTTGGGTTGATGGTGGACCCGAGCCACTGAGGGACCTGAGATCCCACATCAGCTGGTTCTCGCCTGTCTTTCACTGTCCAACTTGCGGCCATGTCAGAATCTATTTTGTAAAGACAGTTCAGATGGGTTGGCGCCGGAGACCCTTTGCATCGTTTGGCGACCTGTCAACGCTTCATCTGTTGTGATGCAGTTGATGCACGCCTGCATATAAAAATCCTCACTTTTACAGAAATGTTTGTTGAAATTCACTTATCTGCTTTGGAAAAGCGATTTGCAACCTCGTGGTGAAATATTTATTCTAGCGCACTCAAGAATCCTACGGTTTCTGGCAACAACATATGATGAAATTTGCCCTTTACTGGCCATGTTGTTCTCTGAATTTGAGTTGACGGAGAACCAGCAAGTGTAAAATGAACCACTGCGGGATTTAAATATTTCTGCATCTCCTGCTTTACTTGGCTACACATATAGGTTGTTAATTGCTTTGTCCTCTTGAAATGTCACTCTAAAATATATAAGGAATTTTTTATTATTATTGTAGAATTAGTATTATTTAGTTTACATTCAATTAAATACTTTTCATGGGGACAGCCATCCATCCATCCATAAATTTGTTTTGATTTTCAGTCAGTTTTCTTTCAAATTAGTCAAATAAATAGTTGTGCCTTGCAACGTTGTATGGGTTATGTTTCTACTCGGTTGTTTTTGTTCCTCTGAATGATTCTGAATCAAAGACCAACTGCACCTCAGTTTGTAATGGCTACATGTCCGAGGTCATAACATTTTTTAAGCTATTATTAGCTTTTGTTTGTATCGCAGATGGAATATGTTTCACAAAGACAATCCAACAACATGATTTACATAGTGTTTGTCGTTATAGCAGCTTCATATCAGCAAGAGGCCACAATTTAATTAAGCTCAACTAAATCCACTCTGATGGTTCAGCTGCCTAATGACAGTGCAGCTTTGTGTCCAGACGTCGGAGCTGCTCCAGGAATCCCTCGTTGGGTGAAACGTTCCTGTTGGCGCTGACGGCTTTGATGGCGTCCACCAGGGTCATGTTCTCGTGGATCATTAAATAGGCCAGAACCAAGGTGGAGGAGCGGCTGAGTCCCATTGCGCAGTGGACAAAAACCTTACCTGCGGACCATCAGACACACACACACACACACACACACACACACACAAAAACAAAAAAAACACACACCCAGTGGATCATCTTCTTGTTGTGGCATTCTCTACAGGCTTTATTTCTGCATTTGCAACCACGCAATCAAGGGATTATTGTGTCAGACATCATTCTAAACGTCCAATTTGTTACTCCTCTGTGGATTAAAAACCATGAACATCACAGAAAAGAGAGCACTTCTAACTCCAAAGTAAAAGTTTTCAACGATGTTTGCAACAAATGTTTCTACACACGTTAATCCCGGGTTTCTTATCAGGCCCGAGGATTAGGGAGCAGAGGAGCGAGTAATTGAACTGTCTTGGCTTCTGTGTATTTCTGCCAGGGATTACCGCAGACCCCGCCACACGCCGGAGCCCCCCGATCAGCCGGCATGTGAAGAAGGAGGCCTCATCTTATTACTGTCATGTCAGATACCGACTTCACTTTGCATAACAGGCCATGCAGACGCAGGCCACAAACATAATTGTGTAATTTCCATGTCCAATAAAAGTCTAGCTTACAAATTACCAGGGCAATCCATTTAAAACTAATTTCCCCGACAAAGGTCTGAGCCCATGAGAAGATTACCGTGGGGGAAGATATTAGCTTGATATTATGTTTAGTGTTTGATTTGCATTTTAATGAGTAACACAACTGGGGGTCGCCGTAATGGGAATTGACTGACAAATGTTTCAACAGTCTGCCTCGCCTTCCCAAAGTTAACATGTGGATAATGACGAGAAGCACCTTCAGTGCCAAGAGAGCCTCCTCACCTGTGGGCAGACTCAGAGCATTCTTGATAAAATTGGCCGCTGGGCGAAAGAAGGGACTCAAGTCAAAGGACGGCATGTCAAAAGCTTCCACTCCATAATAAGTGATGGCGGTGTCCCTGTAAAAGCTTGGTCCGTGTTCACGTTGTATTTTCCATCAGCGGCATTGAGGACATGGGTGATGTGGTGAGCCTGGAGTGTCCTCTTGTCTTTCGCTGCATACCTAAGGCAAAAAAAAAAAAAAAAAATGGATGTGCACAGTAGCAGTTTGCATTTTATCAGACTGAATGATAAATAAGCTATCTCTACTTACATTAAAAATGAAAGAAAGGGGTGTAAATAGGTCTCACAATATAAAAACTTATTGTTGCAGTGGAATTTCAATTGAAGAGCCATTTATTTTCTTCTTCTACTTTCATTTAGAGTTGAGGCTGCATGAGTCACTTACTGCCTGTTTCCATAAACAACAAACAGATTGTTTATCTCATTAACAGAGACACTTTTTGCAGTAAAGCAATGGACTCCCCGACTGTCTGCAGTTAAGCATTTGCATTTTAACTAGCCTACCCATTGCTTTTCTATGCAATTCTGCTTTATCCTCATCTCCCTTCAGTGGTCCATGTGGTTAGGGTTTGTCCCATTGAGCTCAATTTCCCTGGATGAATTTTATCCTGGCCAAATGGTGAACAGAAGGAGGAGTTGTGAACGATGACGTCAATTTTCTGCGCTGTTTTTAAATTTTAATCTGCCTTTGGTTGTAGTTTGGCAATGGCAGGGGAGGAAGTCACCGAAGCCATTCGGTCTGTGTTTATCACACATCCAAATAGTGAGCAATTAAAGTCTGAGCAAGAGGGAATGCTTAAGACATTTTATTGCTGGCAAATATGGTCTGGCTTGTTTTCTTTTCCTGTGTCTGAGCCAAAGGAATGACAGAGCATTTCCAAATAGATTGTACACCAGTATTTTAACTTCTATCCATAATGTGCAGCCTTAGCCTGAAGTGATGTTTTTAGTACTAAATATGTTGTAAATATATTGCAGACAGTGTTATAAAAGCTTATTTATTTATTTCAGATCTTATGTCTGCCTGAATGCTGCCAAATATTTAGCGTTGAGTTTTTATCTGAAGCAGTCATCCTGGTGAAATAAAGGCAGCCTGGGTTGACTTCTCATTGGGCTGGTTGACAATATTTAGTTACAAAAACAGTAAAGAGGCTTTCAGAGCTTGGAAGCCATTGGTGTGGCAGCATTCTGGGAGCTCTGAGGCAACTCATGACTTGACGGGAGAGCAAGCGCCCCTTCTATGCAAAGTTCTTGCAGCCGTCTGGGGTTCGGCTTACAACCTCGTGACCTTTACAGCTTGTCTGACCTCTTCTCTCTCTAACCCGTTCCTGTCTGGACACTCCAAGTAAAAGCCACAAATGCCACAAAATAATAAACAAACATATCTGGATATAAAGGTTCTGACTTATTCTGTGAATGATTGGACTGGATGCATTGTTCAAGCAGGCGGTTAATTCTCACATGTCTCCTATATAGATCCGGGGGTAAACTTCGTCCATACGGTTGTTCCCCCCTTTCTTTGTCCACATCAGTCTGTGTAGTTCAGAAGCTGTGGGGGTCTCATAGCTGCCCGCTTGCACCTCGGGGCTCGCCATGCTGCCGAGGCCTCTGGGCATATCTTGTGCTACCTTCACTCTATTGACAAGAACAGAATTGGTAATCATCTTTGTTCAACAATGACTGCTGAGAGAAGCATGCAAGAATTACCGAACAGGCCTGCTGGGTGTATAGTTCTTGAGGGCCTTGATGTCAGGCGACTCTGGTCAAGCTTTTCTCAGGATTAAATTACATTTTTCATTTATCAAAGGAAGCTCCGCAAACCGACTGTCCTGTTTAAATATGTTAAGGTGCAGCTTAAGCTAAAAGGAAGTATAAAGACGCTTAAAACAATGAGGTGAGGTGAAAGATGACACCATGAACCTGTTCAGATTTGTCACATTGAAACCACATTGTTTCTTGACGTTGCATGTGATAGACCAAGCCACCTACACACTAACAAGAGTCCACCTGTGTAGTTTGATCTCTGTATAAACCCAGATGTTCTGCTTGGCCTGAGGGTTTTGTTGGACAACATTAGTAATTAAAAAGAAGCAGCAGCACCGATAAGAACATCAGACGGCTCAGGGATAAATTTGTTGAGAAGTTTGAAGCAGTTAGGTTGGAAAAAGACAATGCCACAAGCTTTCATTATCTCTCAAAACCTAAAACAAACCTAGAAAAACACACATGTCCCACGCAGATGTTACATAAGGCACCAGAAAATCTTATTTGGATAAACATTGATGCATAAAATTGCAGCAATGTCCTCAGTAACGCACAGCAACTTTCACATTTGGAGTTTTAAATTGCTTCTTTTCTATCTTCCTGCACCAGATAGCTGTGCTGTGAAGCTTGAATTTTATTAACACAATCTAAGTGAATTAATTGCACTATATCTGATTTTTATGAGGACTGATTGTTAACTGACTGTAATTATAATTACTTGTGTCCTTTTGTGGTTTTTCTTGCCATTTGTCACGATAAATGTGCTTGAAATGAAACATTAGTAACTGAATGTAGCAACAGATTTGCACATTGTTTCCAATTTCTCCTTTGAGACATCCAGGTTTCCCCAGCTTTTGACACAATATGCTTCACCCTAAAATGCTAAATGATTTAATTAAAAACACATTATACAATTCAAACGAGGCCATCATCTTATAAAGGGATAAAGGAAATGCAGGGTTATAGAGAGGGCCTGTTAAGTAGAACATCCATTATAAGTATTCATATTTAGCTTTTAAATATAGACCACAATTACTCCAATAAATGCTCTCCAAACTGGCACAGAAGCACAAGATCACATAATTACAAGTTGACCTTATGCTGCTCTCTTTATTTTATTTATAATTCAGCAGCTCTTGGTAAATTTATTTATCTCCAGAGAAATAGAAAGTTTGTATTCAAGGTCTGTAAACTGATTTTCATTTCCTGTAGGCAGATCTAACCTGTGCCTTTACAATTTATATGCCAGGCTTTAGAGAGACTTTTACGGTACATGCTGTATACATTAGCATCAGTTTAGCCTTGTGTGTGACTGTGCTTAAGGCTGAGAGTGTACAACCGATGTGCATGCATTACCGCAGCTCCGCTTCTTACTCGCAGGCTTTCTCGTGAGTGGGGGACATGCTGCGGTTCTGATGTTTTTGTCCGCGGTAGTGAGTCACTGAGACCAAATCTGCTCCAGTGACCTTTCGCTAAGCTGCTGTGGCATATGGAGGCGCACATCATGATGGCTGGATCCATCGCTGCTGATTGCCTAAGTGTCACTTAAGAGGAGGTGCACACGAGAAGAAGCTGCAGACGACCCAGTGCATGCTCCATGAGTGTTTGAGCATTGAAGGCAGGTTGAAGAGCATCTTTATACAACATAAACCCAGAAGTACCTGCAGGCTCTTCTTTCTCCTCATTGATCTAGGAGTGCAGCCTTTTCCCTCCCTCCCACAGTCAGGGGCAGAGAACTGATTTCCCTGGTGCATATGTTGAGCTTCAGCTCTGCTTTCACAGCCTTCCCCCCCTCAGGCTAAGCTGTCCTTCCTGCTCCACTTTTGTGTAATTAAAGATACTTTCTATGGGAAAGTGCCTGCAGTTAACATGCAGGGCAAATAAAAAATGGCTTCTTTTTTTTTTGCCACCTCAGGCCCTTTTCTTGGTGATTTTAAGAATTGCACTACCTGCTTTACTTTAGCCTTTCAGATGTGGCTCATCTGGATTCATAGGCAAATTATTAAAAAGAAGAAAGTTTGAAAACCTGTTAGGAATTGCTGTATCTGTGCTGGACATATTCATCTTTAGTAGTCCGTAAAACAACTTTCACTGATCAGTCAGAAATAATGAGCAAACATAAAAAGCCATTTTCAAATGATTTCAGTGAATACGAGAATCAAGATTTCTAAGCCAACTTGTTCCCACGTGAAAATATAACGCCCCTCCTTTTTTTAAAAACATTAAACTAAGTGTCGTTAAGCTCATATTTTGTGTTCTTTTTCACAAGCCACACCTAGGTCTGACTGTCTCAACTGTAGAATCAAGAAATTACTTAAGTAGAACCTGTTTGGCGACCTGAAGCAGACCAAATAATCTTAAAAACAAACACATTATGCTGGGTATTGAAGAAATTCAAGAATAAGAAGCAAAACCATTTAAAAGGCTTTTGGATAGGAGCAAACGGTTAGACACGAATGGAGAAAATCTGGAACGGTTGGTGAACCTTCCCAGGAGTGGCTGGCGTACTTAATCGAGTGCATCAACACACCCAGATGCTCAGAATGAACCCAGAACAACATCTAACCTGATCCAACACAAAGCTCAGCTCCAGATGACGTCTATGCTAACCTCCTGCCTTGACTACTGCAATGCCGTTCTTACTGGTATTTCAGCCTGTGCTGTGAAACGAGGCGACAAGTCTAATCCCAGGGTTCATTGAGCTTCACTGGTTACCCTTAACCACCTACATCAACTTCAAGTCAATGCCCATAGCCTGGAAAGTGTTGAATGGAATGGCTCCCATCTACTTGTACCACAGGTTTCAAACTCAAGGCCCGGGGGCCAAATCTGGCCCACCGCAGCTTTTCATGTCACCCTTTAGACTCCAAACCGCATCAATAAATTCAGCCAGTTTTTCAGAAATCTGCAAGAATCAACAAATCTCTACATTTAATTTTTTATTTTTTTTTTATTTTACTGCTGCAAATGACACCATGCTGCAAATAAGCTTAAAGGGAGCAAAGACGTTAAAGATCATTGTCTCTGATGCCAGAGTTTCACCGATGTGAAATTTTGTCCACAATTCTCATCTCGACTCAAACAAACTGTGTTGTGATGTTTTGCTCATTCCAAAAAAGTATTGCTGACATAAAATGCTTTCACATGGTGACAAAAATATTAAGAACTTTGACATGAAACGTGAATTACTTAGAAAGTCCAGAGAATACTTACTTGCTTACACTTATTTAGCAACCCACAACAGGGATTAGAACTTAGAATCCAGAAAAACTACCTTAGCAATTACTTTGTAGAAAAGGAATTAGACCAGAGCATACTTACTTATACTTATCTAGCAACCCTGAATAGGAGTATCTAGTTTATTTACTTTGGAACATTTTTAGCTTTTCTTCTTTTGCTTTTTCCTTTGGTTTGTTATTTTGTTTATATTTCCTTTTAATTCCCGTAAAGCACTTTGTATTGCCTTGTTGCTGAAAATGTGCTATATAAATAAAATGACCTTTACTGTACAGTCTGAAGACGTATTATGTACGCCTTTGTTTCATGTAACACAGTCCAGTGGAGCTGCAGATTACTTTCATTTAGACAAAATGCTGCAACAATCTGGAATGTCAGAAAACTATTTATTTGAAGAGATTAGGTTATTGTTTTGAGAAAGACGCTTTACTCTACACTAAGATTTAATTTTTTCTAAATTACAAATTTTACCTGGTCAGCTAAAGTGGACAGGAGAGAAAAGAGTCTTATGGAGAGGAGGTCTACGCCACACAATACATACTCAGATATTTCCCAACACACCATATGTGCAGTAAATTTAGAAGAGCAGATTGTTAGCAGACACTTGCCTTGGCTGAAATCGGCGCTTTTCATGGTCTCGCTACACAAGAACTACATCTAGGTCGAGAGCACAACTGTCTACGTGTTCTCCTTGGTAATCTACCCTGCAACCTTTTTTGCTAATTTTAACATCTGAATCACGGCCCAAAATAATTCTGGCGTCATCCTCTACATTCCTTAAAGGTTACCCGAGCTGCCAGTGCAGGAACGAGGATAGTACGCTGCTTTTTTTAATAGTGAGGAAAATTGGATCTGTGCTCCCATGCTTGAGCTTTTCTGTCAATCTTCCATCCTTCCATGTATTTTAATCAACCCCACGCCGTTTCACCAGGACTTGTCTCGTTTATTTTGTTTTTATTTTAGCTTTGTGTCATTTAATGATGACTGTATTTAACTCTTTCTTGCCTTTCGCAAACAATGAAAATACCACATTGAACCAATGGATGTATTTATTTATTTTAAATAATTTATTAATTTTTATATATGAATAGAAAGAAAAATCTTGACAAAATAAAATAAAAACTGCCATTATTCATTGTTATCTGCTTACCCAAGTTTTGAATGGCATTTGTATTTAATTTTAACATGTATTGTTTTGAATTGTGCTGGTGATTTCTAGGAATAAAATGCATAACATTTGGAAATCGTCACTGTGAAGGTTTTGTTCATACCTTATTTTGTAACTCACATGCTTACATATGAGTTCATAGACCGTCAAAGAAACTGATGCCTTTTGATGCACAGCGGTGATCATCTCAACCACTATGATAAATACAACAAAGGAAATTCACGCTGTGATGTGTTGGACAGATGTTGCTGAATTATTCTCTTTTTCAGAGACGAAGAAGCTTAAATAAACAATGCTTGTTCAACATGGTTATAATTTGTTTGGTCCTTTTTGCTCTTACAAGAATGATTGAAATATGAGTAACTGCTTGTAAATGATGGTTATCTGTCTTCTACATTTTAGCCTCTGCCTTATTTGTGTTCACTAGCCGACAAGACCTCTGGACTTTTAATATTTCATCCAAAATCAAAACACAAACATTTTCTTCATCAAATGTTCATAAACTAAGGAAAATGGACATCAAAGCATGAATGCCATGATTGCAATTAAAGTAGAAAATATCAACATCAATTACAATATGTTAGATTGTTGTATTTTGTGAGGATTATGTCCATATTTTGTTACAAACACTTGCCTGCAAATATCAATAATTGAAACTAGTTATAGTCAATGATATCACTTGAAGATGGCCCGCTTACGGTTTAGTGCTTTGTTTTGCGATAATCCAACATCCCCAACTAAAGATTAAACCTCATGACCTAATACAGTTTCCAGGGGAACAAGAGAAACCTTAACACAACTTTTTACCATATTTTCATGGTGATATGCCTGGGGACAACAACATTGTGTTGTGGGTATTTTTTGCAACATATAAATCAAAACTTGTTGCTGAAACTGAAGAAAACAAATCTACTCAAAAATAGATTTGACAAAAATATAACTTCATATTTGAAAAAAAAAAAAAAAAAAAAAAA
>NW_015112965.1:307518-330875 GCF_001443285.1 Poecilia latipinna | reverse complement strand
CCAAAAAAAAAATTTCAAAAAAAAATAATTTTATTTTTTAAAAAAAAAAAAAATCTCCCAAAAAAAAAATTTCAAAAAAAAATAATTTTATTTTTTAAAAAAAAAAAAAAAAAAAAAAAGCACACACAGTTGTAAAAACTTCAAAATTACAAGACGGCACGTGAAAAACTTCAGAAAAGATTGGTAGAAAACCATTAAACATCTAAAGATGGGCGTTTGTCATTTTGCACCTTTGTAGTTTTGGTTGAACAAAACTGTGTTCTCACACATTTGGACCTGTATTTTTTGGACCATTTATCTCAGTAATTCATGAAAATACTTCATAACATGAGAAGTAAATTGCTGAGCAATGGGTAAAGTACATAAAGGCACAAAATGTCTCATCCCCTTACAAGAACAAAATATGATCCTTTCAAGTATGAAAGGATGACGTTTTCATCCTTTGTACTGATATTGTACAATTGCTCTGCAGGTCTATTACAGAGAGTGAAATTTACATTTTGGGAAGCATCTGAATTCTTGAGTTGTTGATTAACGAAGGTCAAAAAGTTACATAGATTCTCTTTTTAGCTTAAAATGCGAACATACTGTCACCTGAATATCCCAAAAAATCCGTCACCTGCCGAGCCAAAAACATGTTTCAACTCACAGTCCAGACTGCTGGATCAACAGACTGCCGGACCTCTTGACGTGTAACTAAAACGCCGTAAGGCTAAAAAAAAAAAGTCTACTACAGTATCTGACAGGTTTTCTTTTTCCTCGTCAGCTGAAGATCTAGATCCAGCAGCAAAGCCAGGAAATTCCTGTTGGGATAGATGGCCCTTTTCTGGACCACTTTCTGCAGGGCCTGTTTGAGTGGGAGGTGATGGTAGATCATGAGGTAGGCTAGGACCAAAGTCGACGAGCGGCTCATTCCCATGATGCAGTGCACCAAAACCTTCCCTGAAGAACAAGACAAAGGCGGAGAGAGGTGTGAGGGAAGGATTAGTGAGGCCTCAGACTTATTAATATCATACATGACTGCCCGTCTCACACTGTGGCCTTTCTTTTTTTTTTTTTTTTTTCTGCTTGTGAGCTAAAAATAGTCGACAATTCATCATCTTTGTTCATTTGAAGTTCTTTTGCAGACAGGCCAACTCTCTTTAATCCCAACTCATCCTCTCCTTGTTTCTTTGAAAGAAGCTATTGCATACTTAAATTCAGCAAGGTAAGAGACTTATTGTTACGGGCTGAACATACATTTGCATAGTAGTACAAGCTCTGTTACATTGTGGTGCCAGGTGACATTGAAAGAGTGGCAAGATGTGAGAGTTTTTTTTTTTTTTTTTTTTTGGATGGTTAACTCCATTAAGGATTTACAGAATGAAATGAATGATTTTATGTGTAGGAATTTAAAAAAAGGGGGGAAGCTTCTTTTCCTTCTGTGCATTCTGGATCAAGTTTGTTGAAAGTTCTTACCACCGGGTGACTTCAGAGCTTTATGAATGAAATCCGCTGCGGGCTGGAAGTAAACGTCCAGATCAAAGTGAGTCGAGTCATCTGCTGGAATGCCAAAATACACAAAGTCGTTGCCATAAAAGCTTTGGTTCCCTGGGCTGCCTTGCTTGGAGTGAGCAGCATTTAACACATGAGTTATGCCTAAATTCAGCAGGACAGCCTTGTTTTTGGCTACTGCCCTAGCAAGACACAGAGACAGAGAGAAGTTCAAGACATTGGTGAAAGCTATGCATCGCAGCACAGTGGTTTTCTGTCAGAATGGCAATATGTGGTGGAGGTTCAAAGAAATGTGGTGGCTGGATGTAAGTAAATTAGAATATCATTGAAAAATGTATTTGTCGTTGTGATTAATTTGAAACTCGTATACACAGATGGATATATTTCAAGTTGTTGCTTTTGTTAATTTTGATAATGCTGTTAACAGCTAATGAAACCCTTAAATTCAGCTTCTGACAATAAAAGGAATATTCCTCAGGACCAATAAAAATTATTTTTTGATAGTGAAATGCTACATAGTGACTACGAAATGCAAAGTCGTGAGGAGGAGTCGACAAGTGTCCAGTGGGAAATCACTGACACCCTTCACAAGGCTGGCGAGCAATAAAATGTAATCCATAAAGAAACTGGCTGTACAAACAGTGTGGTATCTAAACATTTTAATGGAAAGTTGAGTGGAAGGAAAAAGTGCTACAGAAAATGTTGCACATATGCTTAGGGATTTGAAGAGCCTTATCAAATGTACCAGTTGGTCCAATGTACAGTTGTCTGATTATGTACGAGAGTTTATGAAAACCCCAAATTTAGCTTGGTAGATAAATAATATTTAATATATATCACACTAGTAAAAAAGGAATTCATGCAGAAATTATGGCTTACTGAAAACTACCTATACTGTGTAGAATATGTACTTAATCACTTGAACTAAACTCCATCGATTCTCCTTAGGCAACTCTATACCGTTTGTTTTCGAGTCTCTCATCCTTCTCCTAACAATACTCCACTACTTTTCTATGGAATACAGCTCAGACCAGTTTGCTGACCAGTCAAGAACGGAGATACTGTACAGTCACTAAATCAAATACAGGCAGTTTTAGGAGTGTGGGCAGGTGCCAAGTCTTGCTGGAAAATGAAATCAGCATCTGCATTAAGCTTGTCAGCAGAGTGAAGCATAAAGTGCTCAAAGATTTCCTGTTAGACGGCTGCGCTGACATCAGACTCGATCACAGACATTGGACCAACACCATGGCTCGACTAATCAGTTTCAGTCTCGTTATTTATTTCTATATAACCAGTTTACAGTACAAACAGACCCAGTTTTTATACACAGAAATATAAGTATACGATTCTATTTCATTTTAATCCAAAGCAGTAAAATTTAGTTCATAATGCCAAATGATGAAGTTTTTTTAAACCAAAAGAAGGCCAGATGATTGGTTTGAGTCATTTATTTAGGGGAGCTAGTATGTGGTGACATAAATCCACACCTTGATATGCCATGAGTATTTCCCCCAAAACCTTGAATATCTTTCACTTAATCATCCTAAGGTTGCAGTGGCCCTTTTCTACCACAGTTTTTCCTTCCAGTCAACTTTCCATTAATATGCCCAGACACAGTGGTCTATGGTTTACCCTCCTTGTGGGTTTTGTCAATGAATGTCTGCTGGGATAATGAGCAATCTCCCTCATTATCATGCTGGGCATAACATTTCTGAATTACTTTATTTTTTATTGGAATTGCATTATTCTAATATTTGAGACATAATTTTCCATTTTTGTTAGCTTTAAAGTACAATCATCAACATAAGTGGAAATAAATACTTTGGAAATGTTGCTCATTGTGTAATGAAGCTATAGAAGACATGAATTTCACTTTTCAATTACAAATTTTAATGATATTCAAATTTTCTAAATGTGCCTGTAGAGATGCAGTGGCATTCTATATTTAAAAAAATGTAATTAAATACTACTTACACATTTCCTACGTATATATTTGGCCATACTTCATCAATTTGGTGGAGGTGTAGCTTACAAGCGTCCAAAACCTTCTGCAGGTCCTTCACAGTTGGATATTCTTTTGCCTTGTCTTTCACAGTTGGCATTTTAAGTCCAAAAGTCCAGTCTTGGATCGATTGCCGGCCAAAATGTTTGTTATCAAAGCAGTCCCGGTCTCTCTCCAGCTCGGGATGATCATTTCCAGCAGGTGCTGTTGCTGGACAGTTACCCAATTTGGTGCTCAACCTAGCGTGTAGTCTTACCCATGCAGAGGGCAGAACAACACGCGCTGCAGCAGGGTGTCTGCTTTTCACACGCCGCCGTGGGACTTTAATTTAATTAGCCTCGCTCAGAGATGAATCATTCTATAAAGCAGTGATAATTGGGCGTAATTATGGTCAAACTGTTAAAGAGCACTGCTTATATTGGATATAATTCAGCATTTATTGAACAGAATCACTTTGCGTCATGTGGCTTGTTAAATGCTGCCGTGCAAACATTGCAGCAAATTGGGTTTAAAAGAGTGAAACACCAGCCTACATGCGCTTGTCGTGTTTCAACTCTTATCAGGTTGCAGGTTAAACTCGTTCCAGCTGTCAGACTGAGTGAAAGAAAGCTTTATCTCGTCACTGTAACTCCATTAAATGCCCTAATTTTCCTTTTTGTTGGATCATAAATGTTGATGAAACGTGTTCAGTGCTAGTGCTGGTCAGTAAATGTCTGTGGGTAATTTTTGGCCTGAAGGTGATTATCGACGGATTATTTAAAGGCAGGCTTTTGCTTCACATTTGTTATGTGACAGTTCCCACCACTAATGTAGGATATATGCAATTAACCCGTGCTCAAATCTGTTTCTTAGAACAACATTGTACCTGAGCTGTCTCGCAAACACAGGATTTCCCAGAAATAAATTATTAGCAATGAGATTCACAGACCTTAAGGAGCAAATGTTGCCGTTTGTTTCAGTTTTTTTTTTTCATTCTGACAGATGGTAACAGTTCTGGATAGACTACCAAAGAGTAAGAGACAGAATGAGATAATTATTCAACATTACCATCCGTTTTGTGTTTTGTTTTTTTAGGTAGACTTTACTCAAATGTAACTGTCCCGAGTTCAGTTACACTTTTTTACATAACCTTGAGGCATTAAGGGAATAAGCAAAAGCAATCCATCAACATTGATGGTGAATGATGACTGAAGTTAATTTTGACCTCTTTGAAATAGCTTTTTTTTGTATTTAGAGAGGTAGGACATAATGAGACATTACATGGGTTAATTCTTGTGATTTGTTATTTATAAAGCACAATAGATAAAACTTCTTATTGGGTTGTTAATTTTTTTGGGCTGAATTTGCAATAAATGTATATAGCCATTATTAAACTGTCATATGCACAACCTTTAAACTAAAGCAACACAATTTCTAGTTTTCTTTCTTGACAAACTTTGGTTTTCTGTCACAGCTAAGCTTATTAAAGCCTATACCACCATCTGCTGACAGCAATATGAAGCCTAACTTGCCTAACTCAAATGTTTTTCTTGGTGCTTACTGAATGGTAAAGCTTCTTAAATTAAGCTCCCTGATGTGTCAGAACTCAGGAGAGAAAATTATAATGAGCTACATTCAAAGACTGTAACAACAGTTACAGCAGTTTGGATTTATTAAAAAGAAAGAAAAAAAAGACGCATTACATATCATGATACCAAAGGCCACATCAAGAAAACTCACAGCAGACGATGACTGTCATATATAGCAATATTTTGGGGGGCTATGTGAGACACATTCTTATTGAGATGATCAAATAAATCCAGCTAGCAAGTTCCTCAAGAGATAAATGCAACTTATTTTACAGGAAAATAAGGCAAGGTAAGTGTGTTGAAGTTAAAATATTTTTGAATCAATGCATATCTTTACTGATCTGACCCTGGTTGAGATGTTCCTACAACATAATTTTGGCTGTAGAGTTAATTTAGTTTAGAGCTCATGTTACGGACCTCATTAAAAGTCTGCAATATTCCTACAAAACAGAGTCACATGAATGGTCAGCTGACCAGAGCTCTTTGAAGAGAAGGAAGATGTTCATGATTGCTATGTCAAATAAGTGGTAGAAAAATGTTCTATGAGTATGTCATCTTTGATGAAAAGAGGAACTTGAATGTCCTTTGTTCAGCATCCACTGCTGTCCTTCACGTTCCTGTGTCACTGTGGAGCAGAGGAAGACATCGCAGGTATCTAGGTACTGGACAAAGGAGTGAACCGGAGTGAAGCCAACACATGTTGCCTTGAGGAGATCAAGGACAAAGGGCATTGCCTTTTGACTTAAGGTAACACATCTTGATCCTCTGCTATAGGAAATCTTGGAATAGGATGGGACTATTCCTCAAACTATTTGTTTGAGTCCTCAAATAGTCCTCAAACTATTTGTAGCCTGTCCCTAGCAATGTCGTTTTTACAAGCCTTGTCAAAGAGTCATAACCGAGACCTTTTCAAGTGCTGTTTTCCCCTCATAAGCAAAGAAGTCCCAGGTGTATCCATAGCTGGAAGTATGAAGGAAAAAAATTGAAGCCCGTGAAGACATGCCTGCCCTTCATCTTTGCTTGAATATATAACCCTTGCTTTTGAGGCAACTATCCTCATGCCGGTCTCCTGGAGAGGGTGGTAGTTTCGGGTGCAGGCTTCTCTCATCTCATCGTAAAGAGGTTTTATTTTTTTTTTTTTTCCGAGTTGATCAAATTCTGGTGCCCCTCTTGTTGCTTCCATTTTCTGCACTACTCATGTGAAGAGCATTGAGGATCCGGAGTCACTCACTTCCTCCCTGATGTGACTGACTTGGAAACAACAGACAGCACAACTTTTCACCTCATCAGTAGATATGAGCATTTCAGAAAGCCCGTGTAACTGACAACAGACAGAAAGCCAGACATATCCTGCAGAGCATTTCACTGACCGACACATCTGTTCTGTTGCTCTGTGTTTCAAGCAGACTCAGTGGAGTCAAGCAAGAGGGAACGAGTTTAATTAGTCGTGTGTTCCAGAAATTACAACCTGTAATTACTCGATAGATTCATTTACAACTGCTGTGACTCCAGCATGGGTATAATTGCAGACATAATTGAACTCATCACCAAGTTTGTCCGTTGTGTGATGACAACTTCCAAGTTTTTAAATGCATGTAAATCTTAAAGGGATAAAATGAAAATAATAATATAGATGACCAGTTTGCCTATTTTGAAATCACTAGGACAAATGACAAAGAACGCTTACTCTTGATAAACAAATATCAAACATCTGCATGAGAATTGAGGAGCTCTTGGGGGACCCCTGCTGGCCTGGAGGCACTCTGCAGCAGCTTAGTTTGTTTCTGCCGCTGGCCAGCTTTGTGTCTACCTCTGCTGGCAGATACACACAGCATCACTCATCCGGAAGAAAACTAATGTCTTAAGTCCCATTAGCAGAAGTATTGTGTAGTTTCAGATCCAAAGCACGCAGCTGCTTTAGGAAACCCCTGTTTGGGAAAATCCACCTGCACTCTTTGACCTTATTGATGGCTTCCAGGAGGGAGTAAGCATGGTAGATCATGAGGTAAGCCAACACCAGCGAGGCAGACCTGCTCACTCCGACTGCACAGTGCACTAACACCCGAGCTACAGTGAAAGAAAATAAATTAAAGTGAAGGACGTTATAGTTATTCTCTTAAACAATGAAACTAAGGCAACTTGACAGGTATTTACCCCCATTCGTGTTGAGTGAGTTGTGAATATACTCAGCAGTTGGCAAGAAATAGCGAGAAAGGTCAAAACTCGGTGAGTCATCAGCGGGGACTCCATAATATTCCACTGTGGCTCCATAAAAGTCATGACTTCCCTGACAGTACATCCTCCCATGAGCTGCATTCACAACATGAGTAATTCCCAGCTTCCACAGACTGTAGCGGTCGTTGGCAACTGACCTGAGGAGAAAGCAAGCAGGCATAATATTTGGCACGGGACGATTGGATGAGAAACGAATATTGTGGAAGTTAACACTTACATGTCCCCAATGTAGAGATTTGGCCAAACTTCATCCACATGGTTCCCAAATCTTTTACCTCCATACAAAACCTTCTGCAGTTCTTTTAGAGAGGCAGGGACACAAGAAACTGCACTGCTTGTATCCTGCATTTTGATGAATTCTGTGTACACAAATATTAAAATATTACTGTGAAAACTACCACTTTGGATGATTTATTCTCTGGATTCCCTGAGGATATAAAATGTTGAGGCTTTACTACAGCCATGTTGGTACTGACATAGACAGGTGGCTCTGTTCTAAAATTAAAACACTGACCTATTTTCTTAATGTCAGGTTTAGACCACTGTGATTAATGACTTACTTTATTGCAGTACAAAAAACTAAGAAATAAATAAATGAGCAACAGAATACATAAATTATAATACTGTTGTTAATTTTATAATTTTTTTCTATATATTCACAAGAATTTCTTAATCAAAGAAAAAAACTAAAGTTGAAACAAAGAACAAAGTAAATAACACATCAGATCTAGACATTTACTATAAATATGGAAACAGATGACTAGCTAGTTTTAAATCCAAATTGACTGGAAGAAAGAAGTACTTTCTTCTTTCTTTCTAGTTGTTAATTTCTAGCTACCTGTATGAAAAGAAAACCCTTTCCACAATGAAAAGGATTCTTATTGGATTTGATAAAGTTTTTAAACCTCAGGACACTATCCCAACTGTTAAGAAAAAAAAATCATGAAATTACAACATTTTCTTGTAATTTTACAGTATGGCATAGTTGGAAAAGCTAATGCTGGAAAAACGCTGCAGTATCAACTTTGACCACCAGGTGTCAGTGTTGATCAGCTTGAGCTAAAGCTCTTGTTTTTTTTATGTGCGCATCTATTCTGCACATTAGCGCACTGGCTTGACAACAGTAAGCTAGTCAGCGCGAATCTCGGCCAAAATGACTTCCTCCAAGCTCATGTTGCTTCATGCTCCGCTCACAGGGTGTCGGTTAGTTTTCGAGAGATGCCGGTTAGTTAGTTAGCCTAGTGAAGGAGCTCCGTGTCACCTTCAGGTGCGTCTCAAACTGGTGAGTGACTGTTAAGGACGTGTAGAGAGCAAGCTACCGCCCGTTAGCTCGATTAAGCTAGGATAGATTTCCTATAAGACATAGATTGTAGGCGATGCTTAGGTTTGTTCTCACGTTTTTGTCAAACGGAAATTGTGTATGCATACAACCTGACAAGCCAGGTCCAGTTGCAGGATAAAAACTGAGCAACAGAAGTGGTGGCTTAAACCTCCTCTTCATCATATTTGCTTACCAGTGATTTGAGCTGTTGTGGGTGGAGGATTTTGAAAAGCGATCACTCAACTCTACAAATAAAAGAAGCCTCAGTGTCTTCTTATATTAAATACTTGAGAGGATAAGTATGACGATTTAATCCATATTAATTAATGACATTTAAAGACGTTAAAGTCAGTGTTCTGTTCAAGTATCCCTTTTGATTCTTAGGATAAACTTCTCTGGTCATTTAGGGATAAGGATATGTTGGGGGTGTAGTTTCCAAGAAAATGATATTTCCCTCATACAGTACATACAGCTACGTACGCAAAATAGATAGTAATGAGATTCGGCACTCTAAAAATACAGAACTTTGGTATAATTTAACAGTCATGACTGGCTTAATTTAAAAATGAAGCTATGTAAGCAATCTCTTGATGATTATTCTGCAGTTTCAGAATATGGAATCAGGAATTAACTTTCAACACCTCTTTAGTAATGTTGACATAAAAATCTGTTGTTGTCTAAAGGTAACTTGAACTTGAGCACTTGGCCCATGTTATTAAAATGAATGGTAATAAAAAGCGAACTAATTTTATTCTGAGTATGTTTAGATTGTCGACAGGACGAAAATGCAGTCTTGAATGAAAAATTTGTCTTCAAGGGCCCAGCCGATTGTACCAAGTATTGGCGGTACTCTAACTTATTTTTAGAAAGAGTCTTGTTTACCTTTGTCACAAATTTTATTAATATTGGCTATTTTCTACTCTGGTTGCCTTACATTCTTGGAGACTCATTTCCCTTCAAAAGTGGAAGTATAGGAAATTCCTACCGTTGCGTAATTGACTTTATTGATATATTTAACCAAGAGAACACGTCAGTTTCTCCATGTGGGCATGAGTTTTGGTTAACAAATGATTGAACTATTTTTTTTCCTCTACCATTTCCTCTGAGAAATATGTGGTCAAGTTTATATGCACAACGCATTCCGGCAAAAAGGCAGTTCAACGTGCTTTACACGATGAAGACATAACACAATAAGCAAACAAAAATGTATTAGTGGCAAAATAAAGAGAAGTCATGAAAAGTTGCGATCTAGATTAGAATTTGTCAATGCCATTATTAATCAAAGGCGACTCTAAACAAATGTTTTTGGCCTTGATTTAAAGGAACTCAGCGTTTCCTTTCAGTAGTTGACTCATCACGATTAATCCGATTAATCGTTACAGTTCCAAATTTCATTCGTAAATGTGAGCGAGAACGCAATCATTGTATTTTTCTGTTGGATTTCAAAAACTACCATCTCACTCAAACGTCATGTTGTTTCTTTTAAGGAAGAAAGAAGCTCACGATCTCCAGGTCGGTTCTTTAAAAAAAAAAATTGTTTATTATAAATAGCCTGATCAAGTTTGCGTCTCCCTCTTAGCCTTGTTCGGTGTTGGAGACACGGTAAATACTTTGCGTTCACACTGAAGTCTCATTGTTTCAGCCTTCGGCGTGAGAAGAAAATGACCCAGCTCAGCGTCCGTCACTGGACGCCTAAACACGTAGCCAGGTGGCTAAAGGAAGAAGGCTTCTGCGACTACGTGGACCTGCTGTGCAACAAGCACCGGCTGGACGGCACCAGCCTGCTTGCCCTCAGCGAGTACGACCTGCGCTCGCCGCCTCTGGAGCTCAAGGTGCTGGGCGACATCAAGAGGCTGATGATGTCCATCCGCAAGCTCCAGAAGCAGAACATGGACGTGCTGGAGGAGCTGGGCGTCCCCTTCGACGGCCTCTCTCCGTCGAGCTCCGGGAGCAACTTGGAGTGGCTGTGCAACGGAGACCCCGGCAGAGACTGCGACAGCACCAACACGGCTCCGGTGGGGGAGGAGTACCAGCAGTACACCAACGGGAAGTACAAGCAGCAGATGAGGCGGCTGGACCCCGAATACTGGAAGACGGTGCTCAGCTCCGTCTACGTGGTGTTTGTGTTCGGGTTCACGTCCTTCGTCATGGTCATAGTCCACGAAAGGGTGCCTGACATGCGCACCTACCCGCCACTGCCTGACATTTTCCTCGACAGGTCAGTGCTCACAAATCCTGATTTTTTTTTTTTTTTTTTTATGACAGAAATAATCAGCTGTGAAATGCAGTGGATGATAAGAGAATCTATATTTTTGATGTTACTACTGCAGACTTCCGTCTATTGTTGTCATTACAAACTTCTGATGAAGAAACTCGGCTTCAAAGAGATCACGGAGAGTTTTTAAGCTGACCTGGTTCGAGGTGCGATCTATTGTTCAAGAGCGGCTTCGAGTTTTCATGGAAATGCTCCGCCTGATCAGAGAACAGCTGATTTCAGAGAGCCGCTTCAGGATGCATTTGGGGAAATAAAACATGTTATTTCAGTTATTTCCCCAATTTAGTCCCATGATTTTCTTCCTAATGAACAGCTTGAAGGAGAAGAATACTTGAAAGTAAATGTTTTCAGTCCTGCTCAGTTTTGAACCACACCCCGATTTCTTCATATTGTGTTTGAATGTTTTTTGTTTTCGGTCTAAAGCCTTAAAATAAATGAATATGTCACTACAGCTGAATAAGTCTCACACAAGTACCCAGTGATAGATTTAACAAAAAATAAAACTGAATCAGGATAAAATACATGTAGATTTGTTTTGCAAACATTTCCAGTATGCTTTAATCTGTGCTGGCCTAGCTCACAGTGTTTATTCAAATTTGTGGTAGTGCTGGAAAAGTTCAAGGGGTGTCGACACTTTGCAAGGCCTTGTGGGTAAAGGAAAACATAAGCACGTTCTGTGTTTTCGGTCTGCAGCTGGTAATAAAATAAAGCTTTCAGCTTTTTTAAAGTTATTCTATTTGTCGACACAACACAGGTCTTTTGTTTTTTTTTTCTTGAAGGCATGTCAGGTATTTTTTTGTGTTGTGTTTAAAACAAAAACAAAAAATAATGATTTTACACTTTTCAACAGCGTGCCAAGGATACCATGGGCCTTTGCTATGGCCGAGGCATGTGGAGTGATTCTCTGTAATATCTGGCTGCTGGTTCTGCTGCTGCATAAACACAGGTAATATAAATCAGTGAACAGTTTAGTTTTCTAGAAGGTGCAGCTTATAGCTTCATTATAATATGGATTTTGAATAGGTTTTCTAGTTATTTATTTAGTTGTCATTCAAGTTGTGGATTTGTTCATTTTTATCTTTTTTTTAATTATTTTTGACAGATTTAACACTTTTATCAGGATTTTAGTCCATATGTCTTGTGTTTGTCCGCACCTACTGTCTAATTTAACATCAACACATAATTTAATACTTTAAACTAATCTGGTGAAAGTTGCACATTTCTGTACTTTTTTCCTCCCACATTTACCCTGGTTTAACTCATTATAGATTTCTTTCCAGTTATTTTATTGTCTACTGTTTTTCTTAGATCTAAAACCTTTTGTTTTGCCCGTGTTGTGGATGAAAAGTACAAGAAAGACTTAAGAACATTGCCTGACAAACAATTCCCTGCTTGCGTTGACTTGCAGGTCCATCCTTCTGCGACGCATGTGTAGCCTGATGGGGACAGTTTTCATGCTGCGGTGCGTAACCATGTTTGTCACCTCCCTGTCTGTGCCTGGGCAGCATCTGCAGTGCACAGGAAAGGTAAAATTGGCCCATTTTTCATCCACTCTTAGATGCACCAATATTTAATGGCCTCACTTCCTCCGTCATTGTAGATTTATGGCGACATGTGGGCCAAACTGCAGCGGGCTGTGGCCATCTGGAGTGGTTTTGGGATGTCCCTGACCGGCGTGCATACATGTGGGGACTACATGTTCAGCGGCCATACTGTCGTCCTCACAATGCTCAACTTCTTTGTCACTGAATGTGAGTAGAACAAAATATATTTCATGTACATTGCCCTCTACAATAGCTGAAAATTAGTTAAGTATATATATATATATATATATATATAAATATAAAATTTAATGGAATGATGAATGAGTTAACCTTCCAACAAGACAACAAGCCTAAAAATACAGCCAGAGCTTAAATGGAATGGTTTACATCAAAGCAAATTTGTGTTACAATGGCCCAGTCAAAGTCCAGACAAAAATCCAATACAGAATCTAAAAACTTTTCACTGAGCTTTAGCTTTTTTGTAAAGAAAAATGGCAAAAGTTTTCATTTTCTAAACTTTTTTCCCCCCAGATATAGTCAAATGTGTTTCTACAAAGTATCTGCTGGGGGGGAAGGGGGAGTAAAATGGAATCCTTTTTTGTTTTTGTTTTCTTTTGACAATTTCTCTTCCAATGTGATGCATTTATGGGTAATATTAACAAATACGTTCTTCTTTTCATTCGCTCAGACACTCCACGAAGCTGGAACTTCATTCACACCTTGTCTTGGGTCCTCAACCTCTTTGGGATCTTCTTCATCCTGGCTGCCCACGAACACTACTCCATTGACGTGTTCATCGCCTTCTATATCACTACCAGACTCTTCCTGTACTACCACACTCTGGCCAACACCCGGGCGTACCAGCAGAGTCGGCGAGCCCGCATCTGGTTCCCCATGTTCTCCTTCTTCGAGTGCAATGTCAACGGGCCCGTCCCCAACGAGTACTGCTGGCCCTTCTCCAGACCTACCATGATGAAGCGGCTGATTGGATAACTAACTCCGGCGCACCTGTTTTTTTTTTTTTGTCTCATTTTGTGAAGTTGCCAACTGTGACATCCTCGACGAAGACGCCCGATGTGATGCTCAGAGCCAAATCTTCCGTTAGTTTTGGAGTCCACCTCTAACTCGCTTCGTCATATCAACAGTTTTTAGGCGGATTAGGCAAAATCCACTGCAAGCTCAGTCATGTTGTGTTTAAAAGAATTCAGTGGAGTTACAGCAAGAGGGAAATCTTTTCATGTAGTAAGGATTGCATATTTTGTAGCTTCTGACACAAGTCATGCTGTTAGTTGACATTTGTGATTTTTAGGCATGGAAATGGTCAATATCTGTAGATCATATTTTATTTCACTGTCTAACAAGGTCTAATTTATTAAGACATGTCATTATCAGCCAAATCCTTGGGAAGAAAACTTTTCTGCTGTCTCTAAAAACACGTCTTAAGTATTCCCTTGCCAATTAAGAGATTCCACTCCATGAAGATGTTTTCAGATTTCTTGATGCGTGTCTGTGTAATTTTAGATGAAAGAAATCTCTGTGCACTATAAAATTACAAGACTAAGACCAATTTTTGTGCTTTTTCTCATATTATTCCTTTGACTTTAGTCAGTACCAAACTAACCCCTAAGAGAAATTTTACTGTATGTGTGTATATTTATTTTTTAAACGTCAATAGATATTTTTATACTTCCCCTCCACAATTGTAGAATCATGTACATTGAGAGAAATGTTTACAGTTATGTTGAATGGTATGTTTGAAATACAGTGTGTTAAGTGTAGACTTTGATTTGTGCTCTTTCATTGAGAGGATGTTGTCGTTGCAGGTTATCTGAAACATGACGTATTGAACAATCCAAAATATTCTTTCATTCAGAAAGGTTGATGTGTTCAGCGCCTCATCGCTTATTTTGGTCAGTCATTTCTTTCATTAAAGAACTGGGAAAAAACTTTTTTGTCTATTGCACAATCTTTGAAAGAATGTACATTTTAGCACAACGTCATACCTTAAAATTAAGAGGATGTAGACACCAATTTTCAATTCTGATTAATTGAAGGTGATGTGTGGTGCTATTTGTCTGCCACACTTTCCACCCCTTTTTCATATTTTTTGCCAGTCTTTTTTAAATTTTTAATTTTTAAACCAGGCTTCTTTGAACAATTGCTCTATCACCACTCTATAAATCTAAGAGATTTGCAGAGTTCTTCAATCACTCAATAGATTCTCACCTGAGGTGTGAGCTGGTACAGCTCCTCCAGAGTTACCATGAGCCTCTTGGCTGTTTGGATTAATGCAGTCCTCACCTGGATAGCTGCATTTTTATAGGTTTACAGTTGTCATATGCTTTCCATTTCTAGATAATGGACTGAACAAAGCACTGTGAGATAGATATTCAAAACTGTAATGTCTCCAGATTTTTAACCCTGACTTTTCTAGTGTGTTCCTTGGTTTTGATGATAATGTTTGCAAACAAACCTCTGAGACCTTTACAGAACAACACTATTTATACTCAAAATTCCACACAGGATGACTCTTATTTAGTAGTTACATTAATTATAGGGGTGATTTGTTGAAGTCTTTAGAGCACATGTGTCAAACTCCAGTCCTGGAGGGCCTACTGCTCTGAAACTTTTAGATGTGCCTCTGCTGCACCACACCTGAATATAATAATTAGGTTATTAGCAAGGCTCTGGAGAATTTATCTACACAAGAAGGAGGTAATTAAGCCATTTCAGTCCAGTTTTTTGCACCTATGGCACATCTAAAAACTGCAGGACAGTGGCCCTTGAGGACTGGAGTTTGACACCCCTGCTTTAGAGTAAAGAAGTTGATTCTGCCAGACGTTATAGTTTTATTGTAGGTTAACAAGGTTAATTGTTGGAGAGAGAAAAGGGTAACCTTTTTAGGAGTGACCCATCCGTCATCAACTCTTATTCCCCATTTTAAATCGGTTAAACACTGATTTAAAATGCCATATTTATTTCATATGGCATTTTGAATTTAATTCAAACAGTTGTAAGATTGAATAAAAACATCTTTGGAAGGACTTAACGCAAAACAAAAATAAAATACAATAAAATAAAATAAAAAATATATATGGACATCTGTATTTTTTAAAAGCAAGCTAAAATTGCTTGCTTTTGATCATGAATCATCACATTAGCTTTATGGCTACGTATTAGCATATATTAGTTACCATGGTGACTTAGATATCTTTCTACTGCCTGTGTCCTCCAAGTAAAAATTAGTAATACAATATTTCAAAACAAAGATCAAATATTTTACATTTTATGTTGAGTAACTCGTAAAATAGATTCCTACATTACCTAGATAAAGAGCAATAAAGTTTCCATCTCCGTCTGATTTTCATCAGGCGCTAAATCGACAGCTTTATTTTGGGGTCCTTCGGTGCCGAGGTCAACAGGGTGTCTATGCAGTATCTCCTCCATATCGTCCTTACACCGGCTGCATCCAACCTTTGCTAATCTCACCGGTAGACCGAATAGCCCTTATTCTTGGTAAGTAGTTAGCTCCTATGCGTTCATTTTGTTGTGTTTTGTTTACGTTTAAGCTCGTTAGGGACCAGTTACCTAAATTGGAAGCTGTAAAACGCCCCCCGGCTTACTTTCCGAAACTCCTTCATAACAGTGGGAACGACATACTCGGTCTGCGGATCATCATGGGCGAAAGCTAGCTTGATTCACGTCGAAAATGAACAAAAATAGTCCGAATAAAACCATCCGGATTGAATGAAATTGAAGTTATTTGTCCATATACGTCATTTCAATGCAACATGCTAATCGGTTGCTCTTCCTGTAGTAAAATCCTAGCTGATATTTTACATTTACTGTTCAAAAAAGTAGCACATTGGCAACATGAGAACAAGGTGTGACTTCGTATTTATGGCAGCAGGCTGTGCGGAGCTGGAGCCTTTCAGTTTAACCTTGACTATTTGACTTAGTCAATTGGTGCCCCGAGCTATACCGACAGTCCACTTTTATTCAAACTGTTCAAATGATTTGTGTAAACAGGAAGCCTGTATAATCACTCATCTTGCCTGTATTCCCATTACTTTTAAATTTAATTAGAAATGATGAGTGATATCTAGCCTGTTAAGATTGTTGGTGTTTTGTGCCTTTTCGTACTTTTTAGACACACACAAACTTCCCTGTGTTTTGTTGTGATTTTATGTGATGGGCTAACATTAGGTATTGCAGAATTGTGAATTACAGAACAACTGCAGCTGTCTCAGGGCAGGACCATCCACCTCGCCCTGCTTGTCAGGGCGAGGTGGATGGCAAGCAGGGCGAGGACTGTATTAATCACAGAAGCATCTAAGAGGCCAGTGGTAACTTTGGAGGAGCTGCAGAAATCCATGGCTTAGGGAAAATATGTTGACAGGACAACTATTGGTCATGTACTTGACAAATATGGCCTTTCTCACAATGGACACACTGTGTATACAGTGATACATGGTGGTGGCAATATTACACTATGAAGCAACCAATCTTCAGCAGGATCAGGAAATGTGAACGTAAAGATGGAGCGTAATACAAGGCAGTACAGAAAGAAAACATTATTGAGGTGCAAAAGACTTGATGCTAGGGTAGAAGTTCACCTTCAAGCAGGATGATGACCCTAAACATACAGCCAAGGCAATGGAAAGTAACTCTGGCTGTAGTTTGATTACAATTCATTACTTCACTTCACATCTATTCACTACATAGTGTTGACCTAACCTTAAAATCCCAGTGAAATCCATTGAAGTTTGTGGTTGTATCATGACAAAAATGGTGTCCATAAGATGTTTGCTTTAGATATTGTTTAAAAGAGACAAGTCTTGAATGATAATTTTTTATATTTAGTAACCAATCTATGCAATTTCACAGATTAATTATTTGCCATTTTTCTCCCTCGTCTCTTCTGAAACTTTTTTCTGACAGACATAATGGCAGTTCCTCCAGCATATGCCGACCTTGGGAAATCGGCAAAGGATATCTTCCACAAAGGATATGGTAACTAGAAACAAGATGAGTCTTTTCAGGAAGTGTGCGGTGGATGCAGCTGCTCACTGTCTCTGTCTCTACAGGCTTTGGAATGATTAAGCTTGATGTGAAGACCACGTCTTCAAATGGAGTGGTAAGATGAAGTCCCAACATAGGTCCTTGTCCAGTCTTGTGGCTATGACGCGATCAGTCTGTCATGTCTGATTTACAACACAGAGAAATGGGAAGTTGTGGATTATGAATTAGAAAGTCCTAAAAACTTTGATGTAAAGCAACATTTATTTTATAGGATTTGTTAGGGGTTCTACCTTCTGTTGCACTGTGGATTTAGAACCGTTTTCCCCAATGCATTCAACATTTATTTATTTATTTTTTAAGTTTTGTGAAATTACGCTGAGTGGCCACTTTATTAGGTAGACTTACAGGTACCAATCGGATACTCTTTTGCCTTAATCTTCTTCTCCATAGATTGATCCAGCAAGGTGCCAGAAACATTCCTTCTTGTGCTTATGCTTCTTTGAAAAAATATATAGTGGTTTCTGAAATAACTGCCATCACGACTGGCCTCAGATCTACACTTTATCAATCAGCACTGAAAGATAAAGAAGCTTTCCAATCTATATTGTCTTGAGCTTTTTGTAATTTTCTTTTATGTTCCTTCCAGGAATTTAAAACATCTGGCTCCTCAAACATAGACACCAGCAAAGTCACTGGGACTCTGGAAACAAAGTATAAGTTGCCAGAGTATGGGGTGACCTTTACAGAGAAGTGGACCACGGAAAACACTCTGGGGACAGAAGTCTGTGTTGAGGATAAGGTAAATGGGGGAAACGTTGCTCCTCTTGTGATTCTTCCATCACTTTGATAAGGTTTTAAATTACTTATGGCAGATTCTTCCTTTTAACAGATCACCAAGGGATTGAAACTTCAATTTGAAAACACGTTTTCACCCAACACTGGGCAAGTTGGATTTGAATTGCATCTTATTCAACTGGAGTTTTTTCCTCTCTGTGTATTCTCAGTGTTCACCTTCTGTTGTATTGCCACAGGAAGAAGAGCGGTAAAGTCAAGGCAGCATATAAACGGGAATACCTCAACGCTGGAGTCGATGTGGACTTAGACTTTGCCGGTCCAACTATCCATGCAGCAGCGGTGGCCGGATACGAGGGTTGGCTTGGTGGTTACCAGATGACCTTTGACTCGGCCAAATCTAAGATGACTCAGAGCAACTTTGCTATTGGGTACAAGACCGGGGACTTCCAGCTTCACACCAATATGTAGGTCTCAAAATGAATGACATTAACAAACATTATGTTAACATTTTGATTTTGTTTTAGGTGTAGATATTTCAAGGTTTTTTAACTTTCAAGTGACGCACTCATCCTTTCATTCCCCCTGACCCAGAAATGACGGCTCAGAGTTTGGTGGATCTATCTATCAGAAGGTAAACAAGGACCTTGAGACGGCCGTGAACCTCGCCTGGACCGCTGGCAGCAACAGCACTCGCTTCGGAATCGCTGCTAAATACCAGTTAGACTCTAGTGCCTCCGTATCCGTAAGTGCAGCTTTACCTGTAGATCTCAAATTAAAATATTGTTGAAAAGTTCATTTATTTCAGTTCAAAAAGTAAAATGTGTGTATATGTTAGTTATGACGATTCAGTTTGGACTTAGATCCCAGATAATGAGTTGTCAATCCAACTCCTGAGGGAAAAAAATATATAATTTCTATACCAACAACATGGGATTATTAAAAAAAAAAATTCCAACTGGTTACATTTTCTGCTTTGGCAAAAACACATTAGTTGTAGTTTCTTATTGGCTCTCGCAGAACATCCTCATCCCCTTCTTTAAAAAAATTGCTACCGCAATAAACAAATGCTGCTAAATGTGCTACCAGCCCTGAGAGTATCGCTACATGTATTTGAAGATCTGTCTAATATTCAAAACAGTTCAAGCAGCTTGTGAGTTTGAAGCTGCCTATACTCATGTAGCAATGATAATATATTTGTGATACTTAAATTTAAAATCGTAGCTTATCCGAAAAAAAAAAAAAATATATTATAAGAGAAATTTTATGGGTATTGCATTTTCAGAATGTTGTATCTAAGCATGTTGATGGAAAGCTTAGAGGAAGAAAAACACACCAATAAGCAACAGGGATAACTACAGCCCTGAGAAATTCAGGCTTCCTACATTATCACTCATTGTAATCTGTAAAAATGTGCCACATTTGTTGATTGGCCAGTAAACTGTCCTGTCACATCTGAGGCACCGACACGTGAATTTCTTGAATGAGGTTTGCTGAACAATCTTCTTAAAGCTCTGGCCATCCCTTTTGCTTGGGCTTTTTTTTTTTTTGCACTAGTTTTTCCTTTCTCTCAACTTTCCATCAATAAATTTGAGGATGCAGTACTATGAACCACCTGCTATAGTTACCTTCCTTGTGGAAGTTGTTTACGACTGCCAAGTCAGCAGTTTATCCATGATGGAGTAGAACATAACACTTCTCAATCAAAAATAACACTTAATTCTTGTGTAATATTCTATATTTTGTAAATTTTGAGTTTTCTGTAGCTGGAAGCCATACACAAAGCACTGATTGGCTTAAATAAATGCACCAGTCTTTGCTCTGGATTTCACTTTTTTGAAATCAAGAAAATTCCTGCTTTTCCTTCAGGCTAAGGTGAATAATTCCAGCTTGGTAGGAGTTGGATACACCCAGACCCTGCGGCCTGGTAAGACCCGTCTCAAAGCAAGACAATTGAGACATCTTAAAAACTTGAGTATCTATCATTCAACTTAACCCTTTGTTCAGGTATGAAGCTAACCCTCTCGGCATTAGTGGATGGGAAGAACATCAACGCTGGTGGTCACAAGCTCGGTCTAGGCCTGGAGCTGGAGGCGTAAAGAACCTGCCTCTCCACCGTTTCAGAAGAATATCAGCAGATTCTGCGCGCTCAGCGACAGATATTTTAACGACGAGGCCAAACCAAGTAGAATCCCAATATGCAGGCACCGACGAGATGGAAACGAGCATTTCCACCAACCTCCTGTCATTGTGATTCAGCCACATGTATTTATTTATCAGCTACTTTCCCCTTCTGCCAATTTATCCCACACAACAGAAAAATCCCCCAGCTTTAGTTTGACAAGCCGAGAGTGGTTTCAGAACCTTAATATTCTGCTGCAATGTGATTATGTAGAATGTACAACTGATATTTTGCACAGTAGAATATTTAACTTTTATTTAAGCTCTTACTCCTACTATCTCTGCATACTTTGGTAGTGCTATACTGCCTGGTGGAATTTTGCTGCTCCTCACTTATTTCCAATAGAGCCTTTTATTGTGGTGTATCACATTTTCTAGTTTGTCTTTAGTTGCTTGGCATTGCTAAAGTTTTCCTCATTGAATCAAAATTAAGTTATCTTCCGTTTCAGAGACGACACTAAAAGAGCAGTCTATATGTTGGCGTGTGTCTACCTGCAAAATAAAAATCCTGAAATCAGACTGTATTCTCCACTAATTTTTATTACAACAGGCAACTTGGTGTAATTCAAGAGGAATGTTTCACTTTAATCAGATTCATTGGCCATCGTTCAGAGGTTAGCGGTCATAAAGACCAATGTGAAAGTCCTGCGTTTAGGCAGAAACTCCAAAAAAAAACAATTCATATCATTCATACAGCATGTGACTTTAAAATTATCCAGTTTAGAGCTCATAGTGGTTTCAAAGACATCATGGAAAACTACAGTTTGACTGCCAGCGTCAGGCCGTCTCCCACCGTGAGCATGCTCAAAGTAACCCGGATGTCTCTGTGCAGCTTCTTGTTCAGCTTGTCAATGGCAACAGTGTCGGCATCATTGGGAGACGGATTCAGCACCCTCCCATTCCACAGCACCTGAAAACGCCACAAACATGTATTGCTATCCATAACAAATGGAAAAAGAACGTTCCTGTTTTCAGTGAAGCTCTCACATTGTCGATGGCGACGATGCCTCCTTTCCTCAGCAGTAGCAGAGACTTTTCGTAGTAATTGTCATAATTAACTTTGTCTGCGTCAATGAAGACAAAGTCAAACGTTTCGGCCTGGCCAGAAGATAGGAGTTCATCTGTTAAAGAGAAACACAAACAGTAAAAATGTGTGTATGTTTAGGTAGTAAGTCAAGCATAAGAAACTGATTAGGCTTTCACCCCTTACTGTTGGACTTATTTCACTAGATACAGCACAGAAACAGCATTGCGTCTGTTGTATAGCCTCAGGCTGCAACAAAGTCAACCATTTGTTCTCATATTTAGAGGAATTTAAGATTTTGTTCTTACTCATGACTAAAAATCTGCTATTCGAAGCCATTTTAGCCGTTATTACTTATGTGGAGATGAAGCTTTATAGTGGTTGGATTTAAAGGGTTAAACGACGTTTGTAACAGGTTGCGTTACTTATGAGTTACTCCTTACAACCCAGACGGGCTTTTCTGAGTTTTAAGCGTATCTGCATATTGAACAAACAGTAAAAAAAGTAATAAATGACACGAGGACTTTCCGTGTCTTTAAGAAGTGAATAATTCCCAGTGACTTTCCCAACATCTGAAGTACAATCCCTGCCAAATTCATGTTATCAAAGATTTGAAGCACTGTACCGAGAGTTTGCAGTGCTGGTTGAATGCGGAGATCAATTTTATGTTCAACTCCAGCCTGCAAGCAAAAATACAAACATTAAAAGAGAAAATCAGTCATCAGAAACTTATATTTACGCCAGGCATATGCACTTTGATTCAGTTCACTGCTTGCTTCCAGCAGATCCAGTTGTTTCATCACAACATACTGAGCAATAACAACAGAACTACAGCCTCTCTGCAATTTCTAATATAAAAACAAAGCATATACGGTTGATTAAGTCCAGAATGCCACCTGCGGTATTTCAGTCATCAGAGTAGATGGTTACTGTACCTCTTTCCAGAACGGTTTGCCGATATTCGTGTATTCTTCACTGATGTCACATGCTACCACAGCTCCATCCTCAGGTAAGGACAGTGCCATATTTAGAGTGTTGTAGCCGGTGTATACTCCTGTGAATACAGGGTTAAGGTTAGGGGTATAATGTTGAAATATGATAAAACAAAAAGTAAAAACTTTAGGAGTAAGTAAATAACTATGTGGCTTTACAATCAGTAGTTCCCATGACCTGATAACATATTCATAACCAAGTTTCAGAGTAAAGCCAAACTTTGGTGTATTTTATTGGGATGAAATATAACATACACACAAAGTAGAGTCCAAATGTAAAGTTAAAGGGATGTGCTGCAATCATTAGCTGGCTTGTGCTAAAATATAAACAAGCCTTTGTATGCATGTTTTTTTTTAGAAAAAAATTAATATAAATAAAGATGCACTTAAGAAATAAGGTTTGATTTGGTCAAAACATATTTCAAAGTTCCTTCTCTTTCCATACAGACTAACATGCTGCTACCAAGCTCAGTCATCAGGGTGACTGTCTGCGGAGGTATGTCTCAGCAGGCGGTGACCCAAATTTAGCAGCTACACTTCTCCTGGAGAAAGCTGGTTTTCTGGCAGCAGGTGCATCCAAACAGGCTTCTAATCGGCTTTTGAAACGTGCGCAGCGCTGTTGGTCAGGCGGCAGCATCAGAGTGGAAGGATGAAAGAACAGATTATATAAGAACGAGAGTGGGGTACTGTTTTAGACCAATTTGACTCAACTTTATTTTGATTTGTGGCCCACTCTTTCTAAAGATTTAAAAGTGAATGAAATCCGGTCTGTTCAGCATGGCCACTCTTGAATATGTTCTATAAAAATTGATGTTTGAGCCCCACTCACACAAATACCAGAAGAAGATTCCTAAATTTCCAGAAAAAGAAAGCAGTCCCCCCCCCCCCCCCCACACTCCTCTCCCCC